>NC_064816.1:118652709-118852039 GCF_023721935.1 Panthera uncia
CCAAGAGAAGAACCACAGAGGGGAGCTAGCCTGAAACACCCACCCCATCCGTGCCTTCCGCTCCTACTCCCAGCTGACAGACTTTGCCCCAGGTCAGGAGGACAGGAACGTTTGAAGATGTTGCTGCCCCCGCCTCAGGGTGGACTGACCTGGCCTGAAAGCTGCAAAAGACCCAGTCTCTGGGCCTCTAAAGAGCAGCAAGCACATTAGGAATAAAGCCTGACACCCGCCCATCAGGGCCTTTTATTGCTCCACTCAGTCTCCAAGCTTTCTGGGTGAGCTGAGTGGCTCCCAACCGGAATAACCACTTCCGTGGCACAGGCACCAACAGCAAGAAGAGAAGCTCGGAGGCACCCAGCAAAGCTGGTACAGAGCAGGAGTTAATCCTACTTCTGACTGGTTTCCTTTAGAAAATGACACTTTTTTAAGCACTGACAACCGCTTAGTACTGGTTGTAAGGAAGTTATACTAGGGGTGCCTGGGTGGCTCAGTTGATCGACTTCAGCTCAGGTTAAGATCTCACAGTCCGTGGGTTCAAGTCCCGCGTTGGACTCTGTGCTGACAGCTCAGAGCCTGGAACTGCTTCGGATTCTGTGTCTCCCTCTCTCTCTGCCCCTCCCCTGCTCATGCTCTGTCTCTCTGTGTCTCTCAAAAATAAATAAAACGTTTTGGGGCGCCTGGGTGGCGCAGTCGGTTAAGCGTCCGACTTCAGCCAGGTCACGATCTCGCGGTCCGTGAGTTCGAGCCCCGCGTCAGGCTCTGGGCTGATGGCTCGGAGCCTGGAGCCTGTTTCCGCTTCTGTGTCTCCCTCTCTCTCTGCCCCTCCCCCGTTCATGCTCTGTCTCTCTCTGTCCCAAAAATAAATAAAAAACGTTGAAAAAAAAAATTTTAAAAAAAAATAAATAAATAAATAAAACGTTTAAAAAAAATTTTTAATAAACACTAAAAAATAAGAAGGCTTAAAAAAAAGGAAGTTATACTAAAAATGCATTACTTAGTATAATTTTATTAGTAGTCTAATAAAATCACACCCTGACGAAGACCCTCATCTTCACCAAACTTTGGTGACACTCCTCTCAGTCTCTCAACTAGGCCTCAACTTTGGCCTTGCCCGTTCCTCTTGTCCTTGCCAGACACAGCCCAGTTCTAGCAAGAATCCTCCCACCCTGAACATCTGATCTCTCTTGATATCTGATCAAGTTCTTCTTGATGTCTAGGTCCTTCTCCTGCCTTCAGCAAGAATCCTGTTAGGTCACTTTAACAAAACTCCTCTTACCCTTTTAGTAATTTAGTAAAATTTAGTCATTTCTAGTCACTGATCCCCTGACTCTGCTAGTTAGTTATAAATCCCCATTTATCTTTGCTGTATCCAGAACTGAGCCTGAACTCTCTCCCCTATTGTGATATTCCTTTTTTTTTTTTTTATGTTTGTTTATTTTTGGAAAGACAGAGCACAAGCTGGGGAGGGGCAGAGAGAGGGGGAGACACAGAATCTGAAGCAGGCTCCGAGCTGTCAGCACAGAGCTCAATGCAGGGCTCAAACCCACTACCTGTGAGATCATGAACCGAGCCGAAGTCGGACTCAACCAACTGAGCCACCCAGGCGCCCACCCCCGATTGTAATATTCCTATTGCAGTAGTCCTGAGTAAAGTCTCCCTTACTATTTTAGTAAGTATCAGAATAATTTTTTTAACTACATGTAATAATAAAAATAATAGCTAATGCCCACTGAGCACAGACTCTCTGCCTGACACCGTGGTAGGAGCTTTGCTTTAAGTCCTTACACCCACAAAACAACCCAGTAAAGCCAGTTGTTTGCATCCCCATTTTACAGATGAGGAGTCTGAGTTTCAAAGAGTTTAAGTAACTTGCCCAAGACTACACAGTTAATAATGGGCAGGACCAGGACTTTAACTCCATCTGTCTCGCCCCAGGGCCTGGGCTTTTAGCTACTAAATAACATTGACTCTCAGAGAAAAATTTTAAAAATACTATAATCCCAACTGGGTAAAAATTATATTATGCACATAAACAAAAAAAAAAAAATGGGAAGGTATACACAGATGCCAAAACAGCTGTTTCATTAAGGAGATGATATTTTAGGAGTCTTGTTCTTTTATCTCAACTTTTTCTAGATATTGTAATTTTATTATATTGCAACCAAAAATATATATCTATAAGATATATAGATATATATTCCTATTTCAACTTTAACCAGAGATAATCTGATTCAGAAATAATAATTCTATAGTCAACTTCTCAATATATTTACCATTATATTTCGACCACAACTTGACAATAATGAAAGATAATGATAAATGTTCGTCTGAAAACTTTTACAGCATTATTGCCTTCCTCACATACTATTTTTCCCCACAAATAGTTGCTGTTGTTGGGCAGCAACAAATTGCCCAAATTTTTTCATCAGCGTCAAACTGCTGGTGCCATGGGCAGTTTAGCACAGTGCTTAAGACCTTGGTTCAAATCCCATCCCCAGCACTGACTACATGTATGAGCTCACCAGATGTATGAACTCATTAAATACGTGACCTTGGATAATTCTCCTAGCCTCAGTGCCTCATCGGTAAAAAAGGAGATAACACAGTATTTACCTCGTGGTGTAATGCTGGTACACAAAGAATGCATGGAATAATTACTTAGCACACAGTAAATGATCAATAAATGTTAGTTCTATTGTTCCTATATAATATAATGATTTAATTTTTTCTCCACACTTTTATGATCACTAACAACAACAACAACAACAACAACAACAACAACAACCAGCTCACTGCTTACTTTCTGAGCAGCACCATTACATAACAAGATTCAGACATGGGAAGATACAGCAACATATACATTTTAAGACTGTGCTTCAGGGAGTTTCTGGGTGGCTCAGTCGATTGAGTGGCTGACTTTGGCTCAGGTCATGATCTCGTGGTTACTGGGCTCAAGCCACAAATTGGGCTCTGTGCTGACAGCTCAGAGCCTGGAGCCTGCTTGGGATTCTGTGTCTCCCTCTCTCTGCCCCTCCCCTGCTCACACTGTGTCTCTCTCTTTCTCTCAAAAGTAAGTAAACATTTAAAAAAATGTTAATTAAAGACTATGCTTCAGTTTTTCCTTCAGAATAGAGGCTTTATTCTGGAAGGGGCGCTCTCAGATTAGTAACATTTCTTCCCTCCGGGACTGAAAGAAAATGCTCATTGTTACGGTGTCAAAGTCCAGAAACTAATTCAACATAAATAGCCAGACAGGGCTTGAGAAGTAAAAACAAAACAAAACAAAACAAAACAAAAAAAACCCTTTTCCAAACAGCCCTGCCACGTAATCTTCAAACAGCATGGAAATGAGGTCCACCCAACTCTTGGAGCATGTGAGCTACTGGCAAATCTCCCCGTTATACAAAGAAGGTTAAGTGAATATGTTGGGCACATACTGATTTAATGGTTCCTTTCTTCCCATCGTGTCTTAGTTTTACTGAGGTCTGTTAGGAAGATGTGATATCAGTAACGAGCCCAGCACTCTAACTGGCAGGGAAAAAATGGCAACATGATGGAATCCTCCTGAAATCTGTAAGCTAGGAGTGGAGAGTGCTGGGGAGCAGAACTTGGAGGAAAGAGTCTGTCACTGAATTTGGATTTCTAATTTAATTCATATATAGTTCAAATTAACAATTTTCTAGTATCCTCCAAATGTTTAGTAAGATATATCTTGTTAAAAGGATACTCAAAAAATAGTAGATATGGAGAGAAAACATGACAGAGAGCAAGTGAGCAAAAGACCAGCCCCTTTAAGAGTTCCCTTCCTACTCAGGAACGATCTTCTGGAGGTTAGCTTCCATTCCTTCAGAGGTACAATCTTGATTAAAAACAAAACAAAACAGGGGTGTTTGGATGGTTCAGTTAGCTGAGCATCTGACTTTGGCTCAGGTCATGATCTCATCGTTCGTGGGTTTGAGGTTTGAGCCCTGCATCTGGCCAGGCACTGACAGTGTGGAGCCTGCTTGGGATTTGCTCTCTCCCTCTCTCTCTGCCCCTCCTTAACTTGTGCTTTCTCTCTCTCTCAAAAGAAACAAACTTAAAAAAAAAAAAAAAAAAAAAAAAAAAAAAAAAACCTTTATAAACTAAAACCACTAACTGGTTAAGGATGATTTTATTTCTTTTATTCAGGTTCAGGGATTTTGAAGTGGACGTGACATCAGAGAAGGGCAAGTCTGAACAAAGCACACATCAGTTTCCTGTGATATTTGCTCATTAGATCCAATTGCTGCCAATTGTGGCCCAAAATGCACATCCATTTTCCCGGTCTCAGCCATTCCATGAAAATCAAATCAAAGTCTGACATATGCATATTCTGTCATAAGCCCTTGAACAGCCAAGATCTCATTGGGTCCCAGTTAGGCCCCCCTCTGTCTATGAGCAAGTCACCTAGACTCCCAAAAGAATGCCAAGAACACCGCAGGGAGGCAATTTTCAAAGTTAGTATAAGTAAGATCCTCCAGGTATGTGTGTAAAAATGCAGACTTCTGGACCCCACTGTCAGATTCTGATTCAGTAGGCCTAGGAAGGGGCCCAGGAGAATGTATTTTAACAAGAACCCCAAGTAATTCTGAGTCAGGAGTTTTCCAAATGTACTTCCAAATGGTATGCTATGTTGCAAACCATGTAATTTAATCAGTTAGAATCGATTTTGCACTGTTCGCCTTTTTTTTTTTTTTTTAACATTTATTTATTTTTGAGAGACAGAGAGAGGCAGGGGAGGGGGAGCATGAGCAGGGGAGGGGGAGAGAGAGAGAGAGAGATACAGAATCTGAAGCAGGCTCCAGGCTCTGAGCTGTTTGTTAGAGCCGGACGTGGGGCTCAAACTCACGAACTGTGAGACCATGACCTGAGCTGAAGTCAGATGCTCAACCGACTGAGCCACCCAGGCGCCCCTGTTCACCTTTGTTTAAACTAGATTTATCATCTCTCCAACTCAATTTCAAGTTTAAATCCTAGCTTTGCTATTGACTAGCTCTGAGATCTTGGGCAAGTCATTTGACCTTCATGAGCCTGTTTCCTCAGCTGTAAAACAAGGAAAATCAACTCTAAATGTACTAATGTTGCTAGTGCTCACAATATTTCCAGTTCTGCTCCTCTTCCTAGACATGCAGAAGACTACATATCCAGCCCCTTGCACATAGATGGAGCCATCTATCAGGAGGACCAGATAGCAATCCAAGCAGGAACAAACCCCAAATCTTCTGCTAAGAGGTGAAGTACAGAACCAAATCAGAAATCTAGGAGTAGGGTGCCACTTGAGCTGGTATACATCTCTGGACTCGCCAGGTTCATATGCCTCCTTCATGAGAGGGCAGAAGTGCCTGACAATATTTCTTACCAATGAATATTTTTTGACCAGTGAGAAATTATTTCTAATTACCTTTATGTTGTTTAAAATCCTGGGGCGCCTGGGTGGCTCAGTCGGTTAAGCGGCTGACTTCGGCTCAGGTCATGATCTCGCGGTCTGTGAGTTTGAGCCCCGCATCGGGCTCTGTGCTGACAGCTCAGAGCCCGGAGCCTGTTTCAGATTCTGTGTCTCCCTCTCGCTGACCCTCCCCTGTTCATGCTCTGTCTCTCTCTGTCTCAAAAAAAAAAATAAATTAAAAAAATAAAATAAAATAAAATCCTTAATGCAATTAGATACAACATAGTTGGAGCAGTTAGAGGAATCATTGAAGAATGTAGGAATATACTTCTTACTGAGTATTTCTGATCAGGGTGCTAATGTTAACTGCTCACCCCTAGAAGGCAGATTAAAACACTCTCTCTCTCTCTCTCTCTCTCTCTCACACACACACACACATACACACACACACACACCCCACTATCTAGGTTGAACAGTGAGTAAATTACAGACAATATAACACCAAGGATAACATAAATATATGTGATCTATGTCCTTATCCCAGAAATGAGTGAGCTAGGGCTCCAATCCTCTAACATCGAATGAACTGCTTTGTGTTTTCTTGCTTGCTTCCCCTCTGCCTTCAATCCTTCTCTGGTTCTACACCCTTCTCTTCCCTACCTTCCTCACTACACTTAATTGTTTTATTTCCACAGAAGAATCAACATGGCACTGTGGAAAGAGAACTGGACTCAAAATTAAAAGGTCTCTGCACTAGCTCTGCCAGTCCATTGACTTTGGGACTCCAGGAAAGATACCTACATCTCTGACCTGTTTATAAAGATAACCAATATTTACTAAATGATTATCATGTCCCAAGGCATGTGCTAAGTGCCTTACATAAATTACCTTATAGAGATGTGGTTAATACCATTTCTATTTCCATTTCTACATAAGGAAGTGGGCTCTGAGAATGTTCAGTTCAGGTAGCCAGAAAATATGAGAGTCAAGGATTAAGATTCCAGAGGCTCTTTCCCTGGCACCATGCTTCCTGGACAAAATAATGGACTACCTAAATATCTAACTAACTGCAAGTGATCTAGGATAAAGCATGTCATCAATAATAAATTAAAAAGTTGATTCATTTCAATTCCCTTTCTTTATTAAAGGGGAACAATAAGGCCATCTGTTCCATCTATCTCAAAAAACTGTCCTGAAGACCAAATGATAAAGACACTCTCTCAGGGTTTTCTAAGTTGTAAAGTGCTGTACAGACATAAGGCATCCTTCCCCAAGTCTTCCACCCAGCAAGAGCAAATACTGGTGGCTCAGGGATAAAGAGGTCTCAATTCTGCCCTAAGGTGAGACCGTCTTTGGAAGCAATGCCTCTAGTAACTATCAGTAAAGAAAATGAAAGGAAAGTGGTTTAGAAACTTCTCAGCCTTGATACAATACTGGGACTCCAGTTTGCCTCTCTAAGAGAAAGACAGTTTGGCAGAAAAGGACAGTTCCTGGAGGTAATGCCAAATCCACAGTGGCCCAGTACTTGCCCAGCGCACCACCATTCCCTGTCTTTAACCTAAGCTTTTAAAAGGCTGCTTGTGTCTGTTTAAATTAATTTGGAACAGGGACATATCCTAAGAGATGCTGTGAGTGTTGAAGATTAAGACACTAATGGCATCACCACTTCATCCATTCACCCTCTGATCTTTAAGATGATGAGAGTTTTGTTTTGTTTTTGCATTAATCAGTCTGTAGGGGAGCAAAATTTGACACCCCCAAAATGTGTGTTTTTGGCATGAGGATTAATTTAGGCCTATTAGTTTTTAGAAACAGAGGACTCAAGACGTTTTTCTTTTTTGCCTCCCTGCTACTTTCTAAAAGAATTTAGACAGAGGACCTGCTCCAGGAATGGAGCCATCACCATTCCTCTCTATGTCCCATTGTTTCTAGATGGCCCAGTAAACATTTGTTTATACCAAACATTTACTCTTTTCATTTTTCCTGTGAATTGCCTTCCTTTCCTTTGTAGCCCCAAATCCTTACCCCTTTCTCTCCTTAGTCATATATATACATATACATATACATATACATATACATATACATATACATAAATATATATACATATATATACACCACATTTTACCCCACTGTCTTTGGAAACTTTCATGTTGATGTGACTTCCCTGTACATGCATAATTAAATTTGATTTTCTCCTGTTAATCTGTCTCATGTCAATCTAATTTTCAGACTAGCCAGAAGAATCTTGAAGGTAAAGGAAAAAATTTAATTCAGTCCTTTTAATTCAGCTAAAATTTTCAAAAAAAAAAAATCCCAAATTACAAGCATCACTGTTGGGGTGCCTGGGTGGCTCAGTCGGTTAAGTGTCCAACTTCAGCTCAGGTCATGATCTCATGGTTTGTGGGCTCAAGCCCCTCATCCAGCTCTATTCTGACAGCTCAGAGACTGGAGCCTGCTTTGGATTCCGTGTCTCCCTCTCTTTTTTGTCCCTCCCCAACTTGCACTCTGTCTTTCTCTCTCAAAAAATAAATAAACATTAAAAATTGGGGGGGGGGGGAAGCATCACTGTTGAAGAATTATAATTATCTTGATACTTTAGAAATTGACTGTAAGAAAGTGGCCCTATGGAGTTAAGCAGATGAAGCAGAAAGATTAGGTAAATAAAAGCTACCTTGCATCCAGAGTCTCTCTCCTCTATAGCATCTGCCAAGATCTAAAATCAAAAACTCAATAATGGCTAATAAAATACACCTAAGAATAGTGTCCCTTCTAGGTGGCTTCTATGCATTGACCAGTGGTTTTCAAAGTGTGATCCCTTGACCAGCAGCATTAGCAGCATCTGGGAACTTGCTAGAAACGGAAATTCTCATATTGTTTGCCAGACTGATTCGCTAATCAGAAACTCTGGAGATGGAACCCAGGATTCTTTTTTTTTTTTTTTTTAACTTATTTTTGATAGAGAGAGAGAAAGAGAGAGAGTGTATGTGCAAGTGGGGGAAGGGCAGAGAGAGAAGGAAAAGGAGGATCTGAAGCAGGCTCTGTGCTGCTGACGCAGGGCTCAAACTCACGAACCATGAGATCATGACCTGAGTCAAAGTCAGACGCTTAACCTGATCCACCCAGGCACCTCCGGCTCAGGATTCTGTGTTCTACAAGCCTCCAGGTGAGTGTGATACACGATTTGGTGGTAACAGAATCACCTGGGAAATTTGATTAAAGAAAGTACTAATGGCCTTATCCCATACCCATGAGCCTGGGCTTCTGGGATTTGCTCTCCAGGTGATTATGATAAACACCAAAATTTGAAAATCACTGGTGCTAACATATAAGAGGACTGAGTCATAGGCAAATAATACTGAAGAGATTATTAGCCCACCAAAGTTATACAAAATTTGCTTTAAACTAAAAATATCTGATTGGCAGCAACAGAAAAAAACATTACCTAAACTTAAGCAAAGCCTCCCAAAAGTTCAGCTGCAGATGACCCTCCTCCTTTGAGGGAGTTTCCAGAGTGAGAAAAGACTGATCCTAGCACTGGGAATTTTGAAAATTCAGCTTCCTATTAGCACCCAGAAAGCACAATAGAACCTTCTATACTTGCCCACTGCAGCCCTGAACTACCCCTCTTTGTTGTTGTTGTTGTTGTTGTTGTTGTTGTTAAGTTGGTGTATAAACCTTTACCTCTGTGTCTTAATATCTTCATCTGTAAAACAATAATAAAAGTATCCATCTACCATCTCATAAAATAACATCTGGCACATAGCACTTATTTATACACACACACACACACACACACACACACACACAATCAGTTTGGCTTGTAAAGTTCAAGTTTTAGTGTGCATCACAGTTACTTTGCTCGCAGATTCACCAGTTCTGTTTGGTTCTACCCAATATTTGGAGAAATCCAATTGAATCCAAGAAAGGACCACCCAGCTTCACAGGTAAAGGCAACTAACCTCACTTTTAAAGATGATAAAACTGAGACCGATCTGCAATTCCACGTATCTAAACTCATCAGACTTCAAAGGTTTAAGCTCAAATACCACTTTTTTAAATTTTTTTTTTAACGTTTATTTATTTTTGAGACAGAGAGAGACAGAGCATGAACGGGGGAGGGGCAGAGAGAGAGGGAGACACAGAATCTGAAACAGGCTCCAGGCTCTGAGCTGTCAGCACAGAGCCCGACGCGGGGCTCGAACTCACGGACCGCGAGATCGTGACCTGAGCCGAAGTCGGCAGTTTAACCGACTGAGCCACCCAGGCGCCCCACAAATACCACTTTTTGAAAGAGCAAAATATAGAAATCAAATAACTTTGCATATGTATCCTAGGTGATATAAAACTCAGAATGTCATTTTCAATTGGTGATTTTCTTTATGAAATAAAGTGGAAGGAATGGAAAAAATGAATTCTTATACATTCAAAAAGTTAAAGTTAATAGTATTTAAAAGTGTGTCCATCAAATCCAGAACAGAAACTAACTGAATGCAAATTCCTAGGAATTGGTCTCCAGGCATTGTAAATGTGTGAATTAATCACAACATCCAAATCTTCTGCCCACATCATCAAAAGTGTGAGAAAAAAATATGGTAATATTCTTTCATGGAGATAGATAGATACATACATACATAGGTAGATATATATATATTTGTAATTCAACTAATATCACACACATACATACACACACAAAAATTAATATTAAAGAGTTTCACAAAGGAAGTCCACATTCCTTCCACTGTAACTATGATAGATCATAATAAGATTATATAAAAACTAAATTTGTATCCTATACATTAGAAAATATTAGGCTTCCAGACACTTTGATAATACCTTACCCTTGTAGAGTACTTACAGTTTACAAATCACTTTTATCACCATAACTTCCTTTGAGTTTCATGGCATAGGAGATGTTACAACTCTATTTGGACTCATTTTTAAAAACTTTTTTTTTTTTAACGTTTTTATTTATTTATTTATTTTTGAGACAGGGAGAGACAGAGCATGAACAGGGGAGGGTCAGAGAGAGGGAGACACAGAATCTGAAACAGGCTCCAGGCTCTGAGCTGTCAGCACAGAGCCCGAAGCGGGGCTGGAACTCACGAACCATGAGATCACAACCTGAGCTGAAGTCGGCCGTTTAACCGACTGAGCCACCCAGGCGCCCCTGGATTCATTTTTAAAGAGCAAATAGTACAGGCTTAGAAAATATAGGTCTTCTGCCCTAGGATGTAGAGCTTAGCAGAACCCAGGTTCCCTGACTCCAAATCTCATTCTCTTTCCATTAATACCACAAAGACAGGTCCTATGCATGGAAAAAAACTAATATATTTTACAGTGATAAATCCCCTCTTGCAAGAGCAATGTATATGTATCTTCTTTTAATTTTTGTTTAGGAAGGTTGTTTGAATAACACAAGAACAAATAAGAGCTAATGGATAAACTCACAATATTTTTTAGAAAAAAATTCTCCAGGGAATAGGAATACATGTATAATTACCTCTCATGAGTCAAAGTGTAAGCCAATCTCCCTCTCCACTAACCTCATCTTTTTCTGTTTAGGGGAACCAACACTGTGCACTGGATCCATTGAGTCCTTTTTGAAAACTCAACAGACAATAGCAGTGACCATCACAACCTTGCCTGGGATAAAGTGGGGATTCATGTGAAACCAAAAGGCCAGCTGATGTATTTAGTAACTTCTAGTGTGAGAGATTTTTCTTTTAATTACATGTACCAACTGAAGGACTTTTCTTCCCATTTACACAAAGTAGGACCTGCCTTATGAAATGGAGCCTTTGAATATTTCAAACTAAAAATTGAAAAGTTTCACTATTCCCTTCAGTTTTAGCTGAAGAGGTTCAGAGATCAGGTTCAGGCATAATACTGAATATCTGCACAGCACTTTAGAGTTTCAAAGCTCTATGCTCCATATGCTCAAAGCTCCATATGCACTGTGTCTGGTTAGATTTTCCAGCTACCTAGTGAGATTCAAGTTATTATCATCCCTATGTCACAGATGATAAAATTGAGGCACAAAGACAGCATCCTGCCCAAAATCACAATGAAAACAGCAGGTGGAGACTTAGGTCCACCTAAGTCCTGAATCCTGTGTGCTCTTTTCACTTCTCCCTTGCTGCCTCCCTTAACACTGTCTTCTCCCAAACACACACCCCAAGCCCCTTCAGAAGAGACTAGTTCAAATACTGGTTTCCTTCTTCACACATGGAACTAAGGTCTTAGACAAGCAGGAATCTCCTGCCCTTTTCCCATTTCCCCTGGGAGGAGATAGGAAGATGCACCTCATTTATCCTTATCTTTCCAAGACAACAAGGGAGACCTCGCTGCCTGGTGCCAGCGCCAGTACAAAGCTGCGGGAAAGGATCCGTATGGCGGAAACTGCGTTGCTTGCTACTGTTTAAACCCTTGTGAAAGACGGTCCTTCTGAAATAACTCTCTATTGACAGAAATGAATCTTAACTTGTAAAAGTTATGGGCAAGAAAACAAGGAAATTGAAATCCTGTTGAGAAACAGAGCCTTCATTTCTTCCTCTGCTGGTAAGAAGCCCCCCACAGGTCTCCAGGCAGCAGCTCCCTGCGATTCCTACATCCCTGTGCAAGATAAGACTCACCCGTGGCGCTACCGCTCCGGGGCAAGTAGGGCTGGGACGTACTCTCTGCACGCTTCAGCACCGCGGACAGCTCTAGACTCTCTAACTTCCCGCGCTCTTCCGGGCTCGCCGCGGCGGACTGAGCCTCCCAGGCTGCCGGCGGGTCTGGCGTCTCCGCACGCTCGGGTCCTAGCCTCCGGGTCTTGGGGAAGGCGAACGGGTCTCTTCGAGCAGCGGGAGCAGCCGGTGGCTCCTCGAGCTGCGGTGAAGACGAGCCCAACTGCACCACAGCGCTGCGGGACCGTGCCAGCGCGGAGGAGAAGGAGCCCATCTCAGCGGGCCGAGCTGGGCTCAGGTGAGCGGCCACGTCTTCCCGGGAGACCCACACTCCTTGCCTGCCAAACACTTACTCCCTCTTCTCGCCGGAGCGCCCCCAGCCTCTGCTCCGCCTCTGACCCTGCGGGTTGCAGCCCCTCCTGGTGGAGGAAGAGGAGGAAGCTGAAGAGAGGGCTGCGCGCCCACCTCAAGTGGACCAACAACAACCCGGGCCGTCTCCGCTCCTGTCCGACAGTCCTGGGTGGATGGAGACGCTTGGAGGGAGGGGGACGTACAGAGGTTGTTTGGCGACTACTGGAGAGTTGGGGGAAGGAAGACGTGTGGCATTAAGTTAGGGATACTTTTTTTCTCTACTTTCTGCCTTTGGTTCGCCTGGGGCCAAGCGTCTGGCACGTACTTCCTCCTCCTCTCCACACTCCCAGTTCTCCTTTGTCCCGCGAGAGAATGGAGGATTTAGCGAGGGCGGAAGAGAAGCCTACATTTTTTTCCTTCTCAATTACTCTTCTTAGAGCCAATATCACTACCCTTTTAGGTTGTGTTTTCCCTAGGAGTAGGGCTCGAAGCTGTCCCTGAAGAAGACTTGTAAATCCCTCTCCCCAGCGTGCCTCCGCCCTTGCCCCGCACCCAGGGCGCCTCCCCCTATGGGAGCCACTACCGCCCACCCTTCCTGTGGGGGCGGGTGGGACGGTTAGGCCTTAGGTGGCGGTGGAGGTGCAAGTGGAGACCACTCTGCTAATTCCCTGCAGGGATGCGGGGAGGCAGGCGCCAGCGGGCTCTGGAGGCTCTCCTGACGGGAAGCCAGAGCAGCCAGGGGCCCTATTAATAGGCCTACCCTGCCGGCCCCATCCTTTCTCTGACTGCAAAGCGAGGGTGGTGAAGCCTAATACGTCTCTAGAATCAGGAAGGGCAGCCTGGTATTATGTTTCAGCTAAAATCCTGTTGCCCAGATAGGTTTTAGGCCTTGCCCAAGGTTACACAGCCAGTTAAGTGGTCGGTTTGGGTCTTGTGTGGGGGGCTCTTTTTTCTAGATGCAGCCTCCTACCACACTGCTCCCCATTCCAAAGGTTTTCAGGCATTGAATTGTGAAGCAAAACAACTGTGTGATACACAGCATATCTAAGGTTGGAGTTTGTGAAGAAAGAGTGACTTTATCAGTGATTCCTCAGCTGTCCTGGGACCCAACCTCCCTTCCTCCTCATTCAGTGCCCTTTCTATGACAGCATGACACTGGACATTGTCATCTGTAAAGGGGCATACAAATAAGTATATGTAAAGTAGTATTATCATGGAAGTGGCTTCCAGATCAACAAGCCCCAAGATGAAAAGAGAAAAAAAAGAAAAGTTCTTAAAATCCTCAAAGGGTATTTAGAGAAGACAAGTCAGAATTAACTTGGGTGGGGCAGCTGCAGGTCCAGCACATCCCTCTGTCCTTGGCATTGTTTCCTGTGAGGCGGGCAGAAGCAGAAATCATAGGTCCTGAGCTAACATTACACCACCCTCTACCATTTAAGGGAACACACACCATACACACTTGTGATCCACTTACCATATAAGGATGATGCCGTGTCCTCTCACCTCAGCCAACATCATGAGCCCATCCTCTCAGAGCAGGCAAAAGGAATGCAACAGGGTCCACCTATCCAGGTATCTGTATGGCTATATTAATTGCTTAATAATTTTAATCACTTTGGGGCGCCTGGGTGGCTCAGTGGGTTGAGCATCCAACTTCGGCTCAGGTCATGATCTCACGGTCCGTGAGTTCGACCCCCGCGTTGGGCTCTGTGCTGCCAGCTCAGAGCCTGGAGCCTGCTTCGGATTCTGTGTCTCCCTCTCTCTCTGCCCCTAACCCACTCTCATTCTGTCTCTGTCTCTCTCAAAAATAAATAAACATTAAAAAAATTTTTTTTAATAAATAAATAATTTTAATCACTTTTCATTATTTCCTTGCTCACCTGATGAATTAATAGAGCCTGGTATAAATGCTCACTCTGGGCAAAGGACTTTTTAGAAAGGGAGCTCCCTGGGTAGGCATTTCCTATCCTTGCACCTTGACTTGATTTCTTTGCAAACCTGACATAGTCATCATTAGGAATAATATAAAGATGGGCACAGAAAGAGGTAAGATGTTCTGGACTTAGACTGTGTGACATATTCCACTTGGCTCTACCTATTGTGAAAGTACATAAACATAATATTTCTGAATGGGATGATAAAGAGCTGCTACCCTAAGCCCCCAGAGTCCCCTGCTCCATACTAGTCGATCCAGGCCTTGCCCCAGGACACACACACACACACACACACACACACACACACACCCTTTTCTTGGAGCGTGTTGAGATCTACTGGGCTTGGTTGTTGACATTTCTGCTGATAGCCAGAATCTCCCAGTTCTCTTGTCAATGGGAAGAAATGAGCTTGGAAAACTGAAAAAATCCTCACTTTTCCACTTGCATTTCAAAAAATGCGGCTGTGTACAGTCAGCTAGAGTTTAGAGGAAAATGTTAGAGAATGTGCTAGCTATTGGTGACATTCTCATGGCCCTTGCCTTTCTTCTTCCAGGCCTCTGACCTCATCCATCAAGGACAGGAGAGCTCCCTCCAGATTTCCACCAGTGGGTGCTCAGCAAAGTGTTCACTGAGGGGCATTGGAAAGACCTTCTGACTTACCCATCGACATCCTGCAAAGATGTCACCAACTGGGTGCCTTTGGATCCTGAAGGTTTTACCACTGACAACGTTGAATTTTACCTGAGCCCTGTACTCCTGGAAAGTCGTGAAGGTTGAGAAGTCCCCTGCCCTATGATGTTCTGGAAAACAGCTTACTACAAAAACCACCCTTCATCAAATGACTTAGGTAAGACTCAAGGATGCTCCTTTGTTTATCTATGACAGAGCTAGGACACTGACCCTCCCTCCAAACTTCCATTCTTTGCCTCATAAATGATTAGCTGAACTATTTCATCCCCATTGATCAGCTGGATATAATGATTGTTAACTAAACTTTAGTTAAGCTTATCTCCTTCCTCCAGGCCCCTGAACTTTGGCTAACCTCAGACTGAGCCAGCACAAAGCCCTCCTGAGAACGGGATGGGCTCAGGGTAAAATATTCCCTGATCTGCTATCTGATCCTGTAACCCGTTCATCCCACTTCATCACATGCAGTTCTTTTTGGCTTTGTTTACTCCTTTCTATTAAAGGGGACCCCTTTTTGCCTAACTCTTTAGACACTTGCAGATCTCATGGTCAGGGCATTCTCCCAATTAAAATAGTCTCTCCCCCCTTGCAACAATCCTTCAAATAAAGCCTCTCCTTACTAAGTTCAGATTTGTTTTCGTTGGCACCATCTTTAAGAATCCCTTGTAGAGGGGCGCCTGGGTGGTTCAGTCGGTTAAGCGTCCGACTTCGGCTCAGGTCATGATCTCACGGTCCGTGAGTTCGAGCCCCGCGTCGGGCTCTGTGCCGACAGCTCAGAGCCTGGAGCCTGTTTCAGATTCTGTGTCTCCCTCTCTCTGACCCTCCCCTGTTCATGCTCTGTCTCTCTCTGTTTCAAAAATAAATAAAATTTAAAAAAAAAATAAAAAAAAAAAAAAAGAATCCCTTGTAGAATAGAAGTATCCCTATTAGAGAGTACTCCAAGCCTTAGTTAGCTAAAGGGTTTTTTTGAGATTCGTTTACCCCTGTTTGAGTAAAGGAAGAGGACAGGCAAGAATATTTTGAGAACCCACAGGGCACTAGACACAGCCCTAGATAATATATATGGTTTGTCTCATTTAATCTTTTTTTTTTAATTTTTTTTAATGCTTTATTTATTTTTGAGACAGAGAGAGACAGAGCACGAGCAGGGGAGGGTCAGAGAGAGGGAGACACAGAATCCAAAGCAGGCTCCAGGCTCCGAGCTGTCAGCACAGAGCCTGACGTGGGGCTTGAACTCACGAACTGTGAGATCATGACCTGAGCTGAAGTCAGACGCTTAACCGACTGAGCTGCCCAGGCGCCTGTCTCATTTAATCTTTACCACAATCTTACAAGTATTATTATCCTCATCTTACAGATGAGAACACTGAGGCTCAGAAATGTAAAATGATTTCCTGAATACCCTGCAGAGGCCAGACTGGAACCTAGATCATTAAATTGGAATTAGCAGCTCTACACAGACAACAGCCCCCAAGGAACCTTAAAGATCCCCGAGTCTAGCCTCCTTCTTGGTCATGTTGGGGAAACTAGAGCTGGCGGCTTGTTAGTGGCAGCAGAGCCCAAATCTTCCACCCCAACCACTGTCTCATCCCAACACAACACAGTTAACATTTTCACCAGCTTCACAGAAGTCTTGTCGTCTACCTTATTTTAACTGCTCTCTGCTGAGGAGGTCTAAACAATTCCCAAGGAACTTCAGGGGGCTCCAGAAAAGACCCCAAACTCATGAGACTGAATGATTTCAGGTCAAGTCAGAACACACAGGAGCAAAGAAGCGATTCAGTCAGGCTCCTTTAACATGGATTGGGTACCAACAGCTTGTTATGGTCAGCCAAACACAGGATTAAACATGGCTTCTGCCCAGGGCTGGGGACTATGGGAATATAATACAATGCTGGAAACCTGAGCTGTACCACAGGCATTGGCAAGTAAAAGGAAAAACTCCTATAACTCAACCTTGAAAGCACAGAGGATGACCTGCTCCAGGGAAATCTGAGAGCCAGAGAAGGGTTGCGATGTGGAGCCCTGGCGCTGTGACGGCATTGCTAAGCCTCTGGGTACAACACAGGAATAAACATGGCAAGTATTGTTCTTAAAAACAATGACACACAGGATGTTTTCCCACTAATTCCACTGTTTCATTTGCCTCTGTCGTATCCTGGTAAATTAGAAAGGTTAAATATATTATCTACCCTATTCTATATCCAAACAAAATAAAAATTTAAAATAAAATGGATGGCCCAAACCTAAGTGGGGGTAAGAACAGATACAAGTCTAGTTCTGACTTTCATGTCTTCTGACTCCAACAAATGTTCTGTCTACTGTAAAAATCAAAAAGAAAATTTAAGTTGGATCTTTGGGCCATCTATCTTTTCCAACTTACCATCCAGTGTAGGAGTTCCTTCTATAGGACTCTGCCAAAAAAAAAAAAAAGTAAAATTAAAACTTATGGCACCTAATTAATATCTCAGTAGTAGAGAGTTCATTTCTTTTTATAATATATTCTTTCAGTGATTATTAAAATGATTCATTTTCATGGGATAAAATTTGGAAACTACAAAAAAGCATAAAGAATAAAATTTAAACCACTCATAACCCCACTACACTTTATCTTCCTTTTGCTATTAAAACACAAATGAAGTTTATGTTGATTATTTTAGTGGTATTACATAGGATGATACCTAAGACATAATCTATATTATTTTTGGAATAGTGTCTCCCAATCATAAAAACCCATCTAATCATAAATACCCAGTCCATTATATCCATGTTTTACAAAATTAGGATCATATATTATATACTACCCTGGGACCAGATTTTCTCCCTTAATACATCATCGTCTTATTTAATTTACATTTGTCATAAAATGTGACTTGAAATGTCTGCGATATATTTGTTCATTCCTTGACATCACTATAACTTATTTAGCCTCTACTCTAATGTTTGTCATTTACGTTGTTTCCATTTTTCACTTTCATAAAAATAACATGGAATAAGTATTAATCTACTAGCCTGCTCATGTAAATAGTTTATTCACTGCAACTTTGTAGTAAGTTTTAATAACACTTTCTAAAATCTCCTTGGATTTTCTTATACAAATTTTTTTCTAGATTTACCTTTTCAGCATCTCCTATAAAGATGAGATGTTGTTTGAAATACAGTCCATGTTACAGATTAGCCAAAGGAGAATTGATAAATTTGCTCTTATTATTGCTTTCTGAGACAGTCTACTTACCAATTAAGCAGCACAAATGTTTTAAAAAGCTGTTCTTCCTGGGGTGTCTGGGCGGCTCAGTCAGTTAAGCCTCCGACTCTCGGTTTCGGCTCAGGTCCTGATCTCACGGTTTCATGAGTTCAAGCCCCACACTGGGCTCTCACTGAAAGTATAGAGCTTGCTTGGGATTCTCTGTCTCCCTCTCTCTGCCCCTCTTCCACTCACACTGTCTCTGTCTCTCTCAAAATAAATAAATAAACCTTAAAAAAAAAAGTTGTTCTTATCAATATTTCTAGGCAATAATCTTTAATGGCCCCTAATATCACAAGAAAGACAAGACCAACAAATAGTCAATGCCTCCCGGTGTAAGTTCACAGCACCACCTAGAAGTTGTCTTGCCAAAAAATCAAACCTGAATCTGACCAGCTCTCTAGATCTACTACCAATTTATTGGAAATACAAGGTATAGAGGATCATGGTAAATGACAACATAGAGTTACAATCAGCAAAGTCCAGACCCTGAGATTTTACAGGACAAACAACTAATTTCTTCAACAAGTACATTGGAAGTAGAGGTGGAGGGGAATCTTATACATAAAAGCTATTTAAAAAGCATATCAAACAATTGTAATGTCTGAACTTTATTTGGATCTTGATTCAAGCAAACAGTTACCAAAAAACTTCATGTGACAACCGGGAAAATATGAAAACTATCTGGCTATTTGATGGTGTTTAGGAACTACTATTAGTTTAAAAAATTTTTTGTTTTATGTTTATTTATTTTTGAGAGACAGAGAGACAGAGCACAAGTAGGGGAGGAGCAGAGAGTGAATGAGACAGAATCCCAAGCAGGCTCCAGGCTCTGAGCTGTCGGCACAGATCCTGAGGTGGGGCTCAAATTCACAAACCGTGAGATCATGACCTGAGCCAAAGTCGGACGCTTAACCAACTGAGCCACCCAGATGCCCCTATTAGTTTTTTAGATTAAATAAATTTTATGCTTAAGTTTTTATGAGCAGTCCTTATCTTTTAAGGACACCTTCTGAAATATTCACAGATGAAACGATAGGTCTGGGATTTGCTTCAGAACAACCCAGGTGAAGGCATGGAGGGAATAGAGATGAAACAAAACTGGCCATGAGTGGGTAATTATTGAAGCGTGGTAATAGGTCCATGGGAGTTATTTATCCCATTCTCGCTATTTTTTATGTTTTAAATTTTCTATAACAAAAAGGTTTTTTTTTAAGCTGATCTTAATACTTTGCTGAAATCAGTCTCACTTCATTTTGTGCTTTAGTTCTATTGTCTAGAGCAGAACTGTTCAAGCTGTGGTTGTAATCCTCCACTGGGTCATGAAATGAATTCAGTGGGTCTCCACTGACCTTTGTTTCATATGGAATGGAATAGAATAGAATAGAATAGAATAGAGTTAGAGGGCATCACAATAAGTAAAGTCAAGAACTGTTTCATGAATCTTTTCATTCATTCTGTGTGTATGAGTGGTATTTGTCCATTTCCCAGATCACGACATAAGTTATATTTCATACTCCAGATTATAGTGCAAATTTTTTGGAAAACATTTCTCTAGAGCAGAGGTCTGCAAACTTTTCTATAAGGAGCCAAATAGTAAATATTTTTGGCTTTGTAAGCCATAGAGTTGCTGTCACACTATTCAGCTCTGCAGTTGGATCATAAAAGCAACCATACACAAGACAGAAGTGTATATGCACAACTATGTCCCAACAAAACCTTATTTATGGATACTAGAATTTGAGTTTCATACAATTTTCACTTGTCACAAAATATTCTTCTTCTGATTTTTTTCCCCTAACCATTGAAAAATGTAAAAATCATTCTTAGCTCTAGGACTATACAAAAGCAGGGGGCAGGCTAGATTTGGCCTGTCCTTTGCTCTAGATTTTCTAACGGAAAGGTTTATTGTGGGAAGGAGGAAGGTCACGCTGCTGAGGTTTAGGAGTCTGTGTGATCGGTAAAAACACATTAAAATTTACCATTGCTTAGATTTGTTTGGGGACTAGATATTCAATTTATTTTGAATAGCATTTCAGTTCAGGTCGTGATCCCATAGCCGGTAGTGAGACTGAGTCCCTTGTTGGGCTCTGGGCTGAGCATTGAGTCTGCTTGGGATTCTCTCTCTCCCTCTTTCTCTGCCTCTCCCCCGTTCGTTCTCTCTCTCTCTCTCTCTCTCTCTCTCTCTCTAAATAAACATTAAAAACAAAAACAAATAAAACTAACAGAAAATAACAAGTACTGATAAAGATGTGAAAAAATTGGAACCTTGTACGCTGTTGGTAGGAAGTAAAATGGTATAGTTGCTCTAAAAAACAGTATGGCAGCTCCTCAGACAGTTAAACATAGGATTACATTTGATCCAGCAATACCACTTCTGAGTATATGCGCAAAAAAAATTGAAAGCAGGGACTCAAAGAGATATTTGTACACCCGTGTTCATAGCATTAATCACAAGAGCCAAAAAGGTGGAAGCAACCTAACCATTAACAGATGAATAGATTAAAACATATGTGGTATGTATAGGCAATGGAATATTACTTAGCCTTGAAAAAGAAGGAAATTCTTACATTTGCTATAACATGGGTGAACCTTGAGGACACTATGCTAAAGGAAACAAGTCAGTTACAAAAAGACAAATACTGTATAATTTCACTTGTATGAGGAACCTAGAATAGTCAGACTCATAGAACAGAAAGTAGAATGGTAGTTGCCAAGGCCCGGGAGGAAGGAGACATGGGGACTTGTTTCAGTTTGGCCAGATAAAAAAGTTCTGGAGATTGGGTGTACAACCACGTGAATGTATTTAACACCACTGAATTGTATACTTCTAATGGACTAAGATGGTAAATTTGATGCATATTTTACCACAGTTTTTATTAATTTCAGTTATTGAGAAGAAAGAAACAAAGACTTTCAGAGCAATACCAAATCTGTGCCTTCTTCTAGGTGATAAAATTGTAAATATAGAAGACAGCCATTGTGCTCCATCAGACTTCTCTTACTCAAGCCAACTGTTTTCCACTTCACCAGCTCTTCCCCATATGACAGGCTGTTCAGGCCCTTTGCTTTCCTCCATTGTGCTCCTTCTAATACCTTCTAGTTGTTGTGGGGTTTATTTTGTTTAATGTTTTTCTTAAAATTGAATTCCCAGGCTGAAGACCATGATCCAGATGTGGTCTACTCGGGATAGAACACTTTGGAATTGTCCCTTCCTATGATGTGGCAGACCCTGGACCTTCCACAACGTGCTCTGAGAATGTTATATCTCATACCTCAGGCCTGTTTTGTGGAATCTGCTTCCCCCATTTGGTACATGGGCCTTTGAACCTAAATGCAGAATTTTTAATCTACTCCTATTTAATTTCATGTTTTGCCCCAGTTGTGTTAAATTAAATTGAAAGGAACTACTTCCAGGAATTAAAAAAAAAAAAACCTACAAGGGCACCTGGGTGGTTTAGTCAATTAAGTGTCCAACTTGGGCTCAGGTCATGATCTCATGGTTTGTGAGTTTGAGCCCCGCATCAGTCTCTGTGCTCACAGCTCAGAGCCTAGAGCCTGCTTCTGACTCTGTGTCTCCCTCTCTGTCTGCCCCTTCCCTGCTTGTGCTGTGTGTGTGTGTGTCTCTCTCTCAAAAGTAAATAATAAAACATTAAAAAAAAAAAAAACCTACAAAACACAAACAAAAGAACACACTAGATTTCATGATCTGAATATAAAAGACCAAATCTGTAAAGTGACAAGAGTCTTCCTTCCCAGCTTCTTCCTTCCCAGTGTCTTCCCCTATTCTTCACATGATAAACTGTAACAACTGAGCTTTTGTTAGATCAAGATTGAGACAAAAATAGGGGCGCCTGGGCGGCTCAGTTGGCTAAGTGTCCGACTTCAGCTCAGGTCATGCTCTTGTGGTTCACGGGTCCTAGCCCTGTGTGGGACTCTGTGCTGACAGCTCAGAGCCTGGAGCCTGCTTCGGATTCTGTGCGTGTCTCTCTCTCTGCCCCTCCCCTGCTCAAGCTCTATCTTTCTCTCTCTCTCTCAAAAATAAGTAATCATTAAAAAAAAAAAAAAATTTAAGATTGAGACAAAAATAAAGCAGACACGGCAAAACAGTTTCATTTAGTATGCCTGCATTTGACTGATGGTGGCTGCCTGCACCACTGTGTTTAGCAGGAATATGGAGCCATATCCATGTGGAGCAAGAAAGAGGGCGGTAAAAGATTAAAGGTGTCTGTCAAAGACAGAGGTAAAGAGAGAGAGGCTAGGAATGCAAGCTGGTGCAGCCACTCTGGGAAACAGTATGGAGGTTCTTCAAAAAACTAAAAATAGAACTACCCTACGACCCAGCAATTGCACTCCTAGGTATTTATCCAAGGGGTACAGGGATGCTGTTTCGAAGGGGCATGTGCACCCCAATGTTTATAGCAACACTAACAACAACAGCCAAAGTATGGAAAGAGCCCAAATGTCTATTGATGGATGAATGGATAAAAAAGATGTGGTACACACACACACACACACAATGGAGTATTACTCGGCAATCAAAAAGAATGAAATCTTGTCATTTGCAACGACGTGGATGGAACTGGAGGGTATTATGCTATGTGAAATTAGTCAGTCAGAGAAGACAAAAATCATATGACTTCACTCATATGAGGACTTTAAGAGACAAGACAGACGACCATAAGAGAAGGGAAACAAAAATAATATAAAAACAAGGAGGGGGACAAAATAGAAGAGACTCATAAATATGGAGAACAAACTGAGGGTTACTGGAGGGGTTGTGGGAGCGGGGAGGGCTAAATGGGTAAGGGGCACTAAGGAATCTACTCCTGAAATCATTGTGGCACTATATGCTAATTTGGATGTAAATTTAAAAAAAGAAAAAAAAATTAAAAAAAAGGAAAGTGAGCTCTTAAAAAACATTAAAAAAGAGAGAGAGAGAGGCAAGTATGCCACCAATTTGCCAAAAAAAAAAAACCCATGGGTTTTTCTGTGGTTGCATTTTTGCCAAAGGCCATATAACCAAACTCTAAAGGCTATTAGCAAGAGTGTTTCAATTGCTCTTATTTGTCACTACCCTATAGTAGGAAATAAAGCTAGAAAAGGAAACCTAATGTCTGTAATTCCCTCAGACTTCAAAGGACATCTGCATGTGCTGGGCTGATAATTCTGTTTTATCCCCACCCACCCAACTGTGAGCCCGAGTCTAAATCAGAAACAGGAAACACAATTCCAAAGGAAACCAAAGGATAGAGGAAAACATTATGATGATATTTTTAATTATACTTAATATTACATGAAACATATGTATGTGAAAATATTTTTTTAATTTTATATGAAATGTGTGTATGTATATAAATCAGTCCGTACTAAGAGAGACAGATACCTTATACCATATACCATATATAAAGACATATAAAATCATAGTAGGAATACATGGGGAAAGGAATGATTAATCTTAATATCTTCTGTATCCTATTAAGTTAAAAGAAATTCAGTGTATCTTTATGATATAAAGCAAATGATGGCCCAGACCCAAATCTGGCCTGTCATCTGTTTTTATGTGGCCTGTGAGCTAAGAATGTTTTTTATATTTTTTAAATGGTTGGGAAAAAATTAAAAGAAGAAGGATATTTCAGTCAGTTAAGTGTCCATCTTCAGCTAAGGTCATGATCTCAGTTTGTGAGATCAAGCCCCACATTGGGCTCTGTGCTGACAACGCAGAGCCTGCTAGGGATTCTCTCTCTCCTTCTCTCTCTGCCCCTCCCCTGCTCGCTCTGTCTCTCAAAATAAATAAATGAATTTTAAAAATAAAAATATGAGGGGCACCTGAGTGGCTCAGTCCATTAGATATCCAACTTCAGCTCAGATCACAATCTCGCGATTCGTGAGTTCAAGCCCCACACTGGGCTCTGTGCTCACAGCTCAAAGCCTGGAGCCTGCTTCAGATTCTGTGTCTCCCTCTCTCTCTCTGCCCTCTTTCCCTCACACTCTGTGTGTCTCTCTCTCTTTCTCAAAAATAAATAAATATTGAAAAAATAAAATTAAAAAATATAAAAAGTACATGAAATTCAAATTTCAGGGTCCACAAATAAAGTTTTATCAGAATAGAACAATACTCATTTACATATTGTCTATATTTGCTTTTGCATTCAACAGCAGAGTTGAGTCTTTTGACAGAGACTATATGGCCCACAAAGCCAAATATTCACTATCTGGCCATTTATGGAAAAAGTTTACTAAAGGGTCATGGTCATCATGTCCAGGATATAGTTTCTTTCGCAGATTTAGCATTGCAACTTGTATTTTGGACCCAAAAGCAAGTAAGATTTCAAGTGATTTGGGGTTTGTTCCTACCCATGTACTTCTATTATAGTAGATCTTAATATAAAATAACTTAATAAATGATAAACCAGTCTAAATTTTTCACAAAGTCACAAAAAACATTGATTATTGTACTAAAATTGTTAACTATTTCTTAACTTTTAATTATGATTTTAATTTTCTAAATTTTAGAAATTATTAAATAAAAATTATTATAATAACCATTTTCTTTTTAAATAGGAAACACCTAGCACCTGGCATATACTAGGCATGCAATAAATTTTTGTTGCATTTAGCTAAAATAGTTTAACTCTTCCTATTTCAATTCATGAAATGAAGCAGTTGCTCCAAAAGTGTGAAAATAAACGAAGAGCACCCAAATGAGAAAAAGACAAAGGCAATTAATTCAGGGCTTGCGATAGCAAAGGCATCTCTACCATGACTTCCACTTGGAGAGACGAAAGGCAGGCAGAGGAATGGTAAAGCTTTATAGTAGAAAAAGGGGAAGGTTGTGGCCGTGCCTTGACTGGAGGCTGTTGGCATGCACAAGCTGTAAGCAGACTAACAAGAAACGGGGTATCCCACATGATTGGCTAGGGCAGCATATTTGGCTTTCTCCAGTTGGTCCCAAGTTAGCAGTGAGGGCAAAAAGTAAGGAAGCTGTCAGCTATTAATCAAGTCCGGGTAATTTGGGGCCAATCGCTACAAGAGTTATCATTTGGCTTCCTGGACTGGTTGCTGTAGACAACTGGTCCAAGTTGTATTTTTATATATGGTCTCATCATTGTTTGTATATTAGTCTCTCAAATGCAAAAGGCTAAAGTTCTCTTCAATGCCACAAACGTTGCACAACCACTAGCTATATGCCAGGAACCACATCAGATGCCAGGAATAAAAGATAAAGATGACATCGTCACTGCCCTACATTGTGGGAAAGGAGGCACATACAAAATCTATAAGGAAGGCAGTCTATCCCTTATCTCTTGTAGAGATGGAATTAAAACTTGTCTACAAAGAGCTGTTGACACATAACCTTCCCAAAGAGACTCCACCACCTTCAAAGGCAGTGCCAGGCTCTTAGATTTAGGAAACTGTTTTTAGATCTGTCCTGCTGACATTTAAGACAATGTTCTCAAAGCCTACCCAGCAAAAAGATAAATTCATGGAATTTCTTAATGTGTTTTTAAATTTTTTTTTACATTTATTTATTTTCGAGAGACAGAGAGAGACAGAGTACAGGTGGAGGAGGGGCAGAGCGAGGAGACACAGAATCCAAAGCAGGCTCCAGGCTCGGAGTTGTCAGCACAGAGCCCGATGCGGGGCTCAAACTCACAAACCATAAGATCATGACCTGAGCCAAAGTCAGACGCCTAACCTAACCCCCCTGTTAATGTGTTTTTAAATTTAAATCCTCACAATAGGATCTCTTTGATTCACTGTTACTTATACTCTTACAAACCAGAAGAGTGAAAACTCTATAAAAAATAGATTAAACTAAGATGCAACATCTTCCCACAACCAGTTTGTTGATTTTTTTAGAAACATATTCTTGAATATTGAACGGCACCCGTCAAGTAGCAATTATTATACCCCAATTATTATATCCCTCTTTCCCAATCCGATTAGGCAGAACTCCCAATTTTCCACCTGTAGCCTGGTTCTCCCTCCCTGTTGTACTTCAGGTTCCTCCACTCATCTGTCTTTCTTGGATCTTACAAGTCCTGCTGTGCTCACAGAGTTTTATCAATGGTATCCATCACTTCTGACTCATTCTATTGGCCAGAGCAAGTCAGATGGCCAAATCCAAGTCAAGAAGGCAGGGAAGTAGGCCCCCAGCACAGGGAGGAGAAAAAATCAGGGCCAATGATATAGTGTACCTCACAGCACCTGTCTCTGCCTCTGCATACTCGTGTAAAAGCATAAACAATAAAGTTCATGTAACTTGTCCCACAGCTCCAGCTTTTGAGTCTCCTCAAGCTCATTAATAAAGCACAGCATAGTAGTAAGCTGAGCTTTGGAATAGACAGATGTTGGTTTGTTCCCTAGTTCTCATCGTGTACACCAATGAAACCCTGGGCAAGTTACATAACCTTTCTCTGACCTTCATTATTTTCATCTGCAAAATAGAGATAATAACATTACATGTCTTTCATCAGTTGGGGTAAAGCAGGAAGCAGATGGCACTCTCAAACTGGACAACGTAACAAGAGTTAAATAAAAGGTCTCATCTATAAAGGTGTCAATAATCCTATTGTACCCTTTTCCTGTCCTCAATGTAGGTTCTGGGCTTCTCAGGCCAGCCTTTATGTCTCTCAGTACCAACTAATGAAAAATACCAGGCGCAGCTATGAAAACCAAATGCCCTCCCAGCAGCTGATGAAAGAAATCTCCACGAGATAGGCCACCCCTCCAGCTTCAGAAAAGCAACGAAGAGCCTATGTCACAAAACTGCCCTTGCAAATGGCTTTTCTAACAAAGGAGTCTTCTAAGACAGCTAGACTGTGAAAGTAAGCTTTCACTTCTTGAAGTCTATAATTTTACTCGATCTTTCCTAATAATGTATTGCCTTGGTGATGATACCTAAATTGATAGCTTTGTTTTCTGGGAAGTATAAAAATATTTGTAAATTTTCTTTAAGCCAGGAGAAAAAGTTAATGGCACTTTCATTTTCTTCCACATGCACAAGCTATTTAAAACCTATGACTCTAGCTAGATTTTTTTTTATTTTAAACAAAGTGTTTGAAGGTCTATATTAAGATTAGAATTAATAATAGTATCTATCTCATTGTGCAAATTAAATGGGCTACTGCCTGGGAAGTAGTTAACAATTACACGTAATAAACTCGCTTATTAGAGACTGGCTCTCAAAACTGCAAACTAAGATTCATGCCCATGTGCATTAGAACAGAAACTCAAAAGTGGGACAAACGAAACCAGGTGGGGTGTTACATGCAGCCTGTAGGAGCCGGGCCCTGTGACCAGCCCTGGGAGAGAGCAGCCAGGGAGAGGAGCCCATCACCCAGGGCCTGTCTAGAAGCCTCCATCATGGGCATGAGTGGGGCCCAGCAGGAAGGCAAAAACAGTGACACGGTGACACGGTAATAGGGAGACTATGAAAAAGTGGTATACAAAACAACAAGCTGGCAGGCCACATCTGACCATAGGAGGTGGGACTCTCCCCAGTATGTCTAAAATAATTTACAGATGATTACAAATTACATTTTTTTATTTTTTTATGTTTATTTATTTTTGAGAGAAAGAGAGAGAGAGAGCACAAGCAGGGAAGGGGCAGAGAGAGAAGGGGACGCAGAACCCAAGGCAGGCTCCAGTCTCTGAGCTGTCAACACAGAGCCCGACGCGCGGCTTGAACTCACAGCCACCGTGAGATCATGACCTGAGCTGAAGTCATCCGGATGCTTAACCATCTGAGCCACCCGGGCGCCCCACAAATTACATTTTAAACTAAAACTAATGTTTAACACTTTTCAGTGTTCTTGCAGCTTGCATTATTCTTACTTTTACCAACTTTGGAGCATTTTAAGGAATTTTAAACAAATTCATCTAATGATACTTCAGACTTAATATGCATTTATAAACAATAATAATCAAAGGTATTCTTTCTTCAGCTCTTCCTATGTGCTGGGTGATGTTGATGAGGCACTTCGCTTACGGTTTACAGCAGAACCTCTGGTGACAAAGATCCTAGGTTCAAAGCCCAGTGCCGTGATTCACCAGCTGCACAATGCTGGGGGATTATCTCACCTATACTATGCTTTAAGTTCTTCATTTGTACGATGCTGGCTGTGCATAAAGTGCGTGCCCACAGCAAATATTAACACATTAGCACACATCATCTCACCTCATCACTACAACACAGCAAGGTCAGCATAGTATTAATCCCATTTTATGGTCAAGGAACAAGTTCAGCGAGGTTCAGCTACCTGTCCAAGTTTATGCAAGTTCAAATCTAGGTCTTTCTGACTCAGACCCACGCATGTTCTTAACCACTGTGCTATGCCAAACTCCCACCATTTATCAAATCTGCAGCATCTTGAAAATGACAGAATTGTTTTGGATCTGTGTGCATTTATTCTATTTTTTAACTTTTAGAGAACTTTTTTGCCAGTTTATCTAAAGAGCCATTCATTCAGAATAGAACTAGGATCACAACAAACTATCCAGCCATGGCCTGAAAAACAGGGGATGAGTCACAGGTCAAGGGTATGAGGAGGGGGGGGCTGGGTCCCAGCAGGGAGTCCAGTGGCAACCTAACCTGTACAGGGGGTCAAAATAGGAGAAGCAGCAATGCCCGGCTGAGATCAGGACATTTCCACCTCCCCTGGTCTCCACAATAACAATTAAATATAGGTATAATTATCTGGCAATGTGGAAACTGTGACATAAATAGGTTAAATGACTTTCCCTTTAAGTAAGGCTGTAGCTAGAACTTGTACTGGAGCTTAAGTACCATCATGGAGTGGAAGAAGGGGCCAGATGACACAACAGTGGAACATTCCTCTGAAGTGACCCACGGCAGTTGCCTGTGATGCACCGCATCTATGCCCATGAGCTACGGGGACATTATGGGGCCTTGTCTAGGTTGAAAGGATCCCAGACACAAAGTGGAACACACCCAAGTCTAACCGGAGCATGAGCTGCTTCAGGGTTCTCTCTCTAGGCTAGGAGCTGCTGCCCCCACAGGCAGATGCAGTTCGAACAGAAAGAAAGGAAGGGTGTAGATGAAGGTAAAGGAAGCCCAGAGAGAGAGAGAGACAGAGAAGAAGCAAGCAAGTGCCAAAGTGAACATTGGCACCAGCTCTGTAGAGACCAGACCCCAGTATGCTGCCTAGCAAGGAGAGCAAACCCTTCCCAACCCCAGGGCACTACCTCAATTCTGCAGCTACCTCTGGTTGCAACTTGGAAACTCCAACTCTGCATTCAAGATGAGGACACCAAAGCATCCAATTTCATCTAGCCCATGACAAAAGTCGGGGGGAATACTTGGGTTCTGTATCCAATGCACATAATGGAAAACTTGATCAACAGTAGCTTAACCACAAGCATATTTATGCATCTCACCTAACAAAATGTCTGGAGATTGGTGGCTCCAAGGTTTCTCAGCCTCTCTGCCATTGTATTGACCTTCTTCTTGGGGTCACAAGATGGCTGCCAAAACTCCAAGTATTGCAACCTCACACGATAGCAATCCAAGCAGAAAGGAAGAGGACCAGTGGGAAAGGGCCCTCTGTGTACAGATCTCTCTTTTATTAGGGAGGAAAACTGTACCCTAGACCTCAGCCCCCTTTTACATCTCACTGGCCAGAACCAGGTCCTATGCCCAGTTCCCTAAACTGCATCACTAGCAAAAAAGAGAGAGAGAGAGAGAGAGAGAGATTCCATGATTAGCTTAAGCCAAACTTGGGGCTTCTGGTTGCCTCCCAAAAAATCAGCTTTCTTTTAAAGATTACACAAGCAACATGGGGCGCCTGGGTGGCTCAGTCAGTTGAGTGTCTGACTTTGGCTCAGGTCATGATCTCCCCAGTTCATGGGTTCGAACCCTGCATCAGGCTCTGTGCTGACAGCTCAGAGCCTGGAGTCTGCTTCGGGTTCTGTGTCTCCCTCTCTCTGCCCCTCCCCTGATCGTGCTCTGTCTCTCAAAAATAAATGTTAAAAAAAATGTTTTTAAATAAAGATTACACAAGCAACAGTGGCTCCATCTCCTATTCCCAACCTGCCTATTATCCCTCCCTCTCCCGTTATTCTCCACTCTCCAAGAACCTGGTCCTTGATGAATCCAATCCCTTTGGCCTGCTCACACAAGAAAAGAGGAGAGCTCTTCTCAAAGAGTGTGGAGGCACATTGTGTGAGCACCAATTTCTACTAATTATACCGCTGGAGTTCTTACCACAAACATTACCCGTGGCACCCAGATAATGTGGATCTCCCAGGGCAGTTTCTGCTATACCCTACACTCAGGGACTCAGCACTTTGGAACACTCCAAAACAGACTGATTTCATGACAAATTCGCTAGTCATGGGTATTTTAGTGAAGATTCCATGGAAATGGAAACAGAGGAGTGGAGAGGCTCAGCACAGAGTCATCACCCCAACAAGTCTCCCTTGAATAACACTTTCAGACCTACTTTGAAAGCTCCTCACTTTCCCTCTTTGCCCTTACTTCACACATCCTCTACAAAAACTGCCCTAAGTAGTCTGCTCTTGCCTCAGCCTGCTTTTTCCACTCGGCCAAAGGCTCAATGGCCGTTCATGGATCTGCAACCAAATATTATTCTTCAAGCAAAGCAACTAAAATTATCATTCACTATTATAGATGTTGATAAATAGAGTGAGTAGGAGAGCAAGGAATAAAGCATAGGAATTAAAGTGAGTAATTTCTAATAGGGAATGTTGGAAGCAGGGTGTTGATTGTTTTATCTTGGGACAGGTATTCACATTTCACAGGTCACCCAAGAGTAGCTAGCTTACAATTCAAATTCCTGTCTCTGTGAGATGAAATACATACCCAAAGCAAGAACAAGACAAATGACTTTAAGTTGCCATACCTCATTCTCATTAGTTCTAATTTTATTTTCAAACTGTGTGTGTGTGGGCGCGCGCGCACGCGTGTGCATGAGAGAGAGAGAGAGAGAAAGAAAGATCAAGCATAATTAGCCAAATGGACTCAATTCCCCAAACCCCTTGAGAGCTTGCTGTGGTGAAACCAATTTTACAGGCGTCTGTCTGACATAGCCAATTATTGGGATCCCTCTAGAATCCGCTGGACCTAAGGGCTTGCCATGTTACCTTTCCCTCCAGTGAGATGTAGGCCAAACAGACTGGGGATCAAGTAAGTGAGGTGTTCAAAGACCCACTGACCTTAACCAGCTGAGAACTGAAGCTGAAATAGCTCACAAAGGAGGTACACTTGTTACCTTACTGGAGATAGGAACAGTGGTTAAACAGAATCACTGAGACCACTGATTGAGACTTTTTCAAACAGTAAACTTCACCCAGAAGTACTCTTTCTGGTTGCACTCCAGGCAAACTTCTCTCACCCTGTTTCAGTTTTCTATTGCTGGATGAAACACACACACACACACACACACACACACACACACACCAAAACACAGTGGGTTAAAACTATAACAATGTATCATTTCTCCTAAGTCTGTGGGAGACTAGTTGGGGTCACTCATGCAGCTTTTAGCGGGAAGCTCAGTTAGGGATCCTGTTTCTCCTTCGTATGGTCTTTCTTTCTATGTGACATCTCCCACTCTAGCATCTCCCCTTGTGGCTTGCCTCTAACAGGGTAGTCCTGACTTCATCACAGCATGGTATTTGGGTTGCAAGGGTGGTCCAGAGGACAAGCCCCAGTGTGCAACTGTGTATCTAGCCTCTGCCTATCTTAAGCTCACTAATGTCACATTGGCCAAAAAAACCCCACAGGGCCGATGTGGGAGGAGACTCCACAAGTGGCTCACTGGGTTCACTGTCTACCACAGCCTCAAAGTGCCAGTTTCTCTATTTACCCCTCTGGGGAACATAATACTCTTCAGGGAGGACAACTGTGAGACTCTATGGGCTGAAGACTCTAAGTCACCAGAAGCAATTCAATAACAGTGAATATAGAATTGAGTTAAAGAGGATTTCAGAATATGTCTTAGGAAGATTTGTTATTTGGTGTTACCTTAAAAAAATCACATTAGAAAGGGTCGGTGAAAACATAAACCCCCCAAATTTAATCAGATGGTTTAAATTATTGAGTCTGGAAGGTAATGAGTGTGCCTAATTGAAATTTGTCTTCAGACATGCTTCCCTGATCTGCCTCTTTTCTAAAGTTAGTACTCAATTCATCCATTTCTTTATTCCTTCAGTAAGTGTTCATGAAGTATCAGGCATGACTCTACACGCTAGGAATTTGTGCTCAGCCCTAGTCCATCTCTCACTGTCTCTACCTGGATTCTAGCAATGGCCCAATACCTGGTCTCTCCATCCCAACTCCATGTGCTCCCAAGTCCAAAAACACAAAACTAAACCCATTTTGTTTCAGCTACAAAAGCTTCTGGCAGTGTACAAAATCTAAACCTTCCAGAGTGGCTTTCAAGACCCCTCAGAACCTAACTCCCATCTACTTTCTACTAAAAAGTACTTTTTTATAAAGAGTAAAATCATGACTCTCATACAGATATGGAGTGAACACCTGTCTCATACAGATATGAAGTGAACATTTTATTTAGCCCACTGATTAGTAAGGACCTGGTAAGGTGTTAAGATCAAGTTCAAAGGAGTATCTGCAGAGCAGATACATATACAGACACTCAGGAATACTGAAATGAATTTATTTGTTTAATGTTTATTTATTTATTTTGAGAGGGGGGCAGAGAAAGAGAGGGAGAAAGGATCCCAAGCAGGCTCTGTGCTGTCAGCATGAAGCCTGACTCAGGGCTCGATCTCACAAACTGCTGGATCACGTCCTGAGCTGAGACTAACAGTCGGATGCTTAACCAACTGAGCCACCCATGTGCCCCTGAAATTAATTTCTTAACAGAAGCAAAACAGAATGCTTCCTTCCACCTGTATGGCTTGGGGTTGGTGGAGGTGGGGAATCAACTATACCTCCACCTGACAAAATTCATTTTCATTTCTCTAAACAAGAATCATTTGCCTTACTCTTACAGTTGTATAACTTACAGGGTTGTAAATAACTCAGACAGTGAGAGGCACAGATCACTATAGAACCACATAATATGGAAGAGTGCACTGGACAATGCCCAGCATTCTGTAAGATACCCAGTAATCTTTTCTTTTTCCTTTTTTTCCATTTCAAAGTCTGATCATTTTTTTTAAACCTTCCAGCCTCATCATCAACTGTTTCCTCAGCCCTTCACCCTATGTTATTGCCACACTATGCTCCTCATAGCTGCCTAGGAAAGCCCCATGTGCTTCTGTTCACATTTCTGGTGCACTTTCTGTACCCTCTGCATGGAATGGACCCACTCTCTATTTGGAAATATACCCATCTTTCTATTTATTCAGCATATACTTCCTTCTACGTCAATAATAGGCCAAGAAGTAATGATTCAGAGGTGAAGAAGAAAGACAAGGTCTCAGCCTAGCCTGGGAATTATACTATACGTGTGCTATCTACCTTGAATCATCAAGACTTTAGAAAATGCACAGATGTCCAACCATTGTGTAACTATGAGTGTCAGTGGGACTTCCCTTGGAGTGCCAGGACATTTCCACTGGTGATCATTCTGAATGAAAGAGGAGCCCTCAAAGGAGACTGAGAAGGAACATTCAGCAGAGGCAAAAGGACCAGAAGGGACCAAGACAAGACAATCAGAGCAGGAGGGACTGGCCAACAATGCAACCACCATGGAGAGGTCCAGCAAGAATATGAATTAAATACGCCCATATGTTTTGGAAACCACATTTTGCAGAGTGTTTCCATGGAAAGACAGAGGCAGAAGTCATTTTACTCTGGGCTATAAAATGAAATAAGGGGCAGAGAATTGTAGAGGCTGGATGTGGTTTTTTTCTTTTCAAAGAGTAGAAATTCAATTTAGAACTAGAAAGGGGAGAAGGATGGAAAGAGAAAGTGTAAGTATATCTGCTAAGTCATTTCCCAAAGCAAAGCCAGCTACATTATCATGTAAAAAGAGCACTGGATTTGGACTACAAGCAAAACAAAACAAACAAAAAACACACAAACCTTGCATTCAGATCCTCCTTACGAGATTTGGGGTTTGCTATGCAATCTCTTTGGACTTTAGTTTTCTTATCTATACGGTGGGTATGGTAATGCCTCAAAATATCATTCAATGACATAATCTTTATAAAAGAACATAATATAAAGTCTAGGACACATCATTTGTTCAATATGTATTATTTTAAGCCTCAGAGAGACATTCGCTGAGGTTTGGTTTGTTTTTTACATCCCATCTGGCTGGGGTTCCAGAAGTGAAGAGTAAAAGTACCCACTGTCCAAGGGCTTTGAATTCTTGGTAGTAAGAATTTGCATTTCAGGATCCGTTCCTAAATAAGAACCTGGGAGATGATCTTGCTTTGCTTTGCTTTACTGAAGGGCAAGGCCCCCAAAGGTGATCGCAGAACAGACCCGAGAAACCAGGTCTCTCGAGAATGGTACCCTGCCTTTTCCTCCTTACTAATTAGACCCCAGAAAGACTCTAAGATGGAACAAGTGGGAAATGTGAACAGCTCCTTTTTATCGCTGAGAAGACTGAAGCAGCTCAAAGTAGAACTGATGCAAACCCTAGGCTTCCTACGACTAATCTACCACCAATCACCCTCAAGCCCCCAAACCTTCCACTCCCACCCCCGAGGAAGAATTAACTACTTGAACAGATGACTTTAGGTTTCCCTTCTGTCTTCAAGAGGGGAAAACTTCACTTTCTTTTCTCTAGACAGCATCCTAATTTGTTTCCACTTAGCCACATAGCTCAGGACAAGAGCTTTTAAAATTAATGATGCTTTTCTAAGAGCAACTGCTTCTGCTCTAATCACATGCTATTTCTTGCTACCCACGGAGCCCAACATTAAGACTGCCTAAAGAAATCATCAAATTGCCCAAAATGCACTGCTCTCAAGCCTCCAGGTTGCTTAATAAATGATGATGAGTCACCCTTAGCTAGGTAGTCACCTCACATCCCTTACAATGTGAGCTTTCATGTCAATATGCTCCCTAGGAGGCAAATGTGGGCTGGGAAAGGTCAAGGCTCAGGTTTTTCGAAAACCTTCCCAGCCGTGTTTGTTTTGTTTTGTTTTTTTAATTTTTTTTTATTGAGGTAAATCACATAACATACAATTAGCTATTTTATTTTTTTATCTATTTTTTAAAATTTATTTATTTTGAAAGAGAGAAGAGATCAGGGGAGGAGCAGAGAGAGAGAGGGAGAGAGAGAGAATCCCAAGGAGGCTCTGCGCTTTCAGCAGCTAGATGCTTACTGACGGAGACACCCAGATTTAGCTATTTTAAAGTGGACAATCAGTTGTATTCAGTATTTCCATACAGTTTTGTGCAACCATGAGCTCTCTATGGTTTCAAAACTCGCTCATCACCCCATTAAAACACTTTGCACCCATTTAAGAAGTCATTCTTCACTCGCCCTTACCCACATCCCCTGGTACCACTAATCTGCTTTCTGGCTCAGTGGATTTGCACATTCTGGATGCATCATATGAAAGGAATCATACGTGACCTTTTGTGCCTGGCTTCTTTCACCTAGTGTAATGTTTTCAAGGTTTATCCATGTTGTAGCATGTATCAGCACTCCATTCCTTTTTATGGCTGAATAGTATTCCGTCGTGTGTATATACCACAATTTGTCTACCCATTCAGCTGTTGGTGGACACCTGGGTTGTTTTCACCTTTTGATTATGATGAGTAATGCTGCTATGATGAGTAATGAGTAATGTACATTCTTGTACATATTTCTATGTGGATCCCAGAATGTGTTTGATATGCCTCTTCACTCCTTCAGCTCATGAAGAACGCTTGACTGGAACAACTTCCATGAAACCTTCAGCAAGAAGGAACAAGATATTCTTAAGGACAAAGGGATGTTCTTTTTTCTCATTTTTAGTTCACTGCATGATTTTATTGAAAATGTTTAGCATAGGGGCGCCTGGGTGGCTCAGTTGGTTAAGCGGCCGACTTCTGCTCAGGTCATGATCTCGCGGTACGTGAGTTCGAGCCCCGCGTCGGGCTCTGTGCTGACAGCTCAGAGCCTGGAGCCTGTTTCAGATTCTGTGTCTCCCTCTCTCTAACCCTCCCCCGTTCATGCTCTGTCTCTCTCTGTCTCAAAAATAAATAAACATTTTTAAAAAAATTTTTTAAAGAAAATGTTTAGCATAGTATTGAGAAACATCGTGTTCCATACAGACGCCAGAGTGTCACTATTCCTGGATATTGCCATCATACAGTATGGTCTAATATGAATGTCTGTAAATGTTTTTATATAATTTAAGTTTGGGATTCAATGACTTTTACACGTTCTTATTTCCCTGACTCCTTTATTTGACGACATAGAGGCTGAGCCTCTCCTGATTCAACAGAGTTAGACATGATCAGAAAATGTGGTTGGTCTTTAGGACCAATGGGGAGCAAGAGCTGGGGAAGGCCTGGGATCAACTGATTACAGAGGATCTTTATCAACTTGGTTGGGTAGCAATCTGAAAATCTTAAAATTTGGCCCCTGAATATGGCAAAATTCATACCAATTAAGTCACAAATGTATATAAAATACTTTAAAATACAGAAGTGATGTTAAGTAATGGTAGAACAATACATTCTCAAGCCAGGGATAGACAGTGCAAACTTCTAACTCATGTTTTCTTTCTGAGGATCATTATTATAAAACTAGTTCAGTATATTCTTAGACTCCAAATATCTCAAAGTCAAATGTTTATCTCTAAATCAACTGGTTTTAGCCATGTCAACATGTCTGTATTGAGAACAAACTGAGGGTGGATAGGGGCGTGGGGGAGAGGGGAAAATGAGTGATGGGCATTGAGAGGGCACTTGTTGGGATAAGCACTGGGTGTTGTATGTAAGTCAATTTGACAATTTTTTTTAAATTTACATCCAAGTTAGTTAGCATATAGTGCAACGATGATTTCAGGAGTAGATTCCTTAATTCCCCTCACCCATTTAGCCCATCCCCCCTCTCACAACCCCTCCAGTAGTCCTCTGTCTGATCTCCATATTTAAGAGTCTCTTATGTTTTGTCCCCCTCCCTGCTTTTATATTATTTTTGCTTCCCTTCCCTTATGTTCATCTTTTCTGTGTCTTAAAGTCCTCGTATGAGTGAAGTCATATGATTTTTGTCTTTCTCTGACTAATTTTGCTTAGCATAGTACCCTCCAGTTCTATCCATGTAGTTGCAAATGACAAGATTTCATTCTTTTTTATTGCTGAGTAATACTTCATTGTATGTATATACCACTTCTTTATCCATTCATCCATCGATGGACATTTGGGCTCTTTCCATGCTTTGGCTATTGTTGATAGTGCTGCTATAAACATTGGGGTGCATGTGCCCCTTCGAAACAGCATCCCTGTATCCCTTGGATCAATACCTAGGAGTGCAATTGCTGGGTCGTACGGTAGTTCTATTTTCAATTTTTTGAGGAACCTCCATACTGTTTTCCAGAGTGGCTGCACTAGTTTGCATTCCCACCAGCAATGCAAAAGAGATCCTCTTTCTCCACATCCTCGCTAACATCTGTTGTTTCCTGAGTTGTTAATGTTAGCCATTCTGACAGGGGTGAGGTGGTATCTCATTGTGGTTTTGATTTGTATTTCCCTGAGGATGAGTGATGTTGAGCATTTTTTCATGTGTCGCTTGGCCATCTGGATGTCTTCTTTGGAGAAGTGTCTATTCATGTCTTTTGCCCATTTCTTCACTGAATTATTTGTTTTTTGGGTGTTGAGTTGGATAAGTTCTTTATAGATTTTGGATACTAACACTTTATCTGGTATGTCATTTGCAAACATCTTCTCCCATTCTGCCGGTTGCCTTTTATTTTGCTGATTGTTTCCTTCACTGTACAGAAGTTTTTATGTTGATGAGGACCCAATAGTTCATTTTTGCTTTTGTTTCCCTTGCCTCTGGAGACGTGTTGAGTAAGAAGTTACTGTGGCCAAGATCAAAGAGGTTTTTACCTGCTTTCTTCTCGAGGATTTGATGGCTTCCTGTCTTACATTGAGGTCTTTCATCCATTTTGAGTTTATTTTTGTGTATGGTGTAAGAAAGTGGTCCAGGTTCATTCTTCTGCATGTCGCTGTCCAGTTTTCCCAGCACCACTTGCTGAAGAGACTGTCTTTATTCCATTGGATATTCTTTCCTTCTTTGTCAAAGATGAGTTGGCCATATGTTTGTGGGTCCAATTCTGGGTTCTCTATTCTATTCCACTGATCTGAGTGTCTGTTCTTGTGCCAGTACCATACTGTCTTCATGATTACAGCTTTGTAGTATAGCTTGAAGTCTGGGATTGTGATGCCTCCTGCTTTGGTTTTCTTTTTCAAGATTGCTTTGGCTATTCGGGGTCTTTTCTGGTTCCATACAAATTGTAGGATTATTTGTTCTAGCTCTGTAAAGAATGCTGGTGTTCCTTTGATAGGGATTGCGTTGAATACGTAGATTGCTTTGGGTAGTATCGACATTTTAACAATATTTGTTCTTCCTATGCACGAGCATGGAATCTTTTACCATTTCTTTGTGTCTTCTTCAATTTCTTTCATCAGCTTTCTATAGTTTTCAGTGTATAGATTTTTCACCTCTTTGGTTATATTTATTCCTAGGTATTTTATGGGTTTTGGTGCAACTGTAAATGGGATCGATTCCTTGATTTCTCTTTCTGTCGATTCATTGTTGGTGCATAGGAATGCAACCGATTTCTGTGCATTGATTTTATATCCTGCAACTTTGCTGAATTCATGAATCAGTTCTAGCAGTTTTTTTGGTGGAATCTTTTGGGTTTTCCATATAGAGTATCATGTCAGCTGCGAAGAGTGAAAGTTTGACCTCCTCCTGGCTGATTTGGATGCCTTTTATTTCTTTGTGTTGTCTGATTGCAGAGGCAAAGACTTCCAATAATGTGTTGAATAATGGTGGTGAGAGTGGACATCCCTGTCTTGTTCCTGACCTTAGGGGGAAAGCTCTCAGTTTTTCCCCATTGAGGATGATATTAGCATTGGGTCTTTCATATATGGCTTTTATGATCTTAAGGTATGATCCTTCTACCCCTACTTTCTTGAGGGTTTTTACCAAGAAAGGATGTTGTATTTTGTCAAATGCTTTCTCTGCATCTACTGAGAGGATCATACGGTTCTTGTCCTTTCTTTTATTGATGTGATGAATCACATTGATTGTTTTACGGATATTGAACCAGCCCTGTGTCCCAAGTATAGATCCCACTTGGTCGTGGTGAATAATTTTTTTAATATATTGTTGGATCCTGTTGACTAATATCTTGTGGAGGATTTTTGCATCCATGTTCATCAGGGAAATTGGTCTGTAGTTCTCCTTTTTAGTGGGGTCTCTGTCTGGTTTTGGAATCAAGGTAATGCTGGCTTCATAGAAAGAGTTTCGAAGTTTTCCTTCCATTTCTATTTTTTGGAACAGCTTCAAGAGAATAGGTGTTACCACTTCCTTAAATGTTTGGTAGAATCCCCCTGGAAAACCATCTGGCCCTGGACTCTTGTCTGGGGGGAGATTTTTGATTGCTAATTTGATTTCTTTACTAGTTATGGGTCTGTTCAAATTTTCTGTTTCTTCCTGTTTCAGTTTTGGTCATGTATATGTGTCTAGGAATTTGTCCATTTCTTCCAGATTGCCCATTTTATTGGCATATAATTGCTCATAATGTTCTCTTCTTATTGTTTTTATTTCTGCTGTGTTGGTTGTGATCTCTCCTCTTTCATTCTTGATTTTATTTATTTGGGTCCTTTCCTTTTTGATCAAACTGGCTAGTGGTTTATCAATTTTGTTAATTCTTTCAAAGAACCAGCTTCTGGTTTCATTGATCTGTTCTACTGTTTTTTGGTTTCGATAGCATTAATTTCTTCTCTAATCTTTATTATTTCCTGTCTTCTGCTGGTTTTGGGTTTAATTTGCTGTTCTTTTTCCAGCTCTTTAAGGTGTAAGGTTAGGTTGTGCATCTGAGATCTTTCTTCCTTCTTTAGGAAGGCCTGGATTGCTATATACTTTCCTCTTATGGCCGCCTTTCCTGCATCCCAGAGGTTTTAGGTTATGGTGTTATCATTTTCATTGGCTTCCATGAACTTTTTAATTTCCTCTTTAACTTGTTAGTTAGACCATTCATTCTTTAGTAGGATGTTCTTTAGTCTCCAAGTATTTGTTACCTTTCCAAATTTTTTCTTGTTGTTGATTTCGAGTTTCAGAGTGTTGTGGTCTGAAAATATGCACGGTATGATCTCGATCTTTTTGTACTTGTTGAGGGCTGATTTGTATTCTAGCATGTGGTCTATTCTTGAGAACATTCCATGTGCACTGAAGAAGAATGTATATTCTGCTGCTTTAGGATGAAATGTTCTGAATATATCTGTTAAGTCCATCTGGTCCAGTGTGTCATTCGAAGCCATTGTTTCCTTGTTGATTTTTTAATTAGATGATCTGTCCATTGCTGTGAATGGGCACAGATTGTTGAAATCTCCTACTATTATGGTATTACTATCAATGAGTTTCTTTATGTTTGTGATTGGTTTATATATTTGGGTGCTTTCACATTTAGTGCATAAATGTTTACAATTGTTAGGTCTTCTTGGTGGATAGACCCCTTAATTATGATATAATGTCCTTCTTCATCTCTGGATACAGTCTTTATTTTAGAGTCTAGATCGTCTGATATAAGTATGGTTACTCCAGCTTTCTTTTGTTGACCATTAGCATGATAGATGGTTCTCCATCCTCTTACTTTCAATCTGAAGGTGTCTTTAGGTCTAAAGTGGGTCTCTTGTAAACAGCATATAGATGGATCTTGTTTTCTTATCCATTCGGTTACCCTATGTCTTTTGATTGGAGCATTTAGTCCATTGACGTATAGAGTGAGTACTGAAAGATATAAATTTATTGCCATTATGTTGCTTGTAGAGTTGGAGTTTCTGCTGGTGTTCTCTGGTCATTTCTAGTCTTTATTGTTGCCTTGGGTCTTTATTTATTTGTTGTTGTTGTTTTCTTCATCTTTTCTCCCCTCAGAGAGTTCCCCTTAAAATTTCTTGCAGGGCTGGTCTAGTGGTCACAAACTCCTTTCATTTTTGTTTGTCTGGAAAACTTTTTATCTCTCCTTCTATTGTGAATGACAGCCTTGCTGTGTAAAGAATTCTTGGCTGCATATTTTTCTGATTCAGCACATTGAATGTATCCTGCCACTCCTTTCTGGCCTGCCAGGTTTCTGTGGATAGGTCTGCTGCAACCCTGATCTGTCTTCCCTTGTAGGTTAAGGACTTTTTTTTCCCTTGCTGCTTTCATGATTCTCTCCTTGCCTGAGTATTTTGTGAATTTGACTATGATATGCCTTGTTGATGGTCGGTTTTTGTTGACTCTAATGGGAGTCCTCTCTGCTTCCTGGATTTTGATGTTTGTGTCTTTCCCCAGGTTAGGAAAGTTTTCTGCTATGATTTGCTCACATAAACCTTCTACCCCTATTTCTCTCTCTTCCTCTTCTGGGACCTCTATGATTCTGATGTTCCTTTTTAATGAGTCACTGATTTCTCTAATTCTTAAATCATGCTCTTTTGCCTTAATCTCCCTCTTTTTTTTCCTGCTTCAGTATTCTCCATAAGTTTGTCCTCTATATCACTGATTCTCTCTTCTGCCTCATCCATCCTTGCCGCCATGGCCTCCATTTGAGATTGCAGCTCAGTTATAGCATTTTTTATTTCATCCTGACTAGCTTTTACTTCTTTTATCCCTACAGAAAGGGATTCTAATCTATTTCCAACTCCATCTAGTATTCTTATCATCATGATTCTAAATTCTGGTTCATACATCTTGCTTGTATCTGTGTTGGTTAAGTCCCTGGCTATTGTTTCTTCCTGCTCTTTCTTTTGGGGTGAATTCCTTCATTTCACCATTTTGAAGGGAGAAACAGAATTAATGAGGTAAAAAATTAAAATTAAAAAAATTAAAATTTAAAAATATTAAAATTTAAAAAACATTAAAATTAAACAATTAAAAACAAACACACACACACAAAATCGAATAAATGATGCTAGATCCTAGGTGTGTTTTGGTCTGGGTGTTGAAAGGGGCTTGATAGATTAGGGGAAAAAAAGAGGGAAGAAAAAAGAAATAATGAGAAATAAATCATTTGAAAATTTGAAAAAATGAATACACTGAAGTAGACTAAAATGAAATGATGGAAGTAAAATAGAATTTGAAAAAAATTACACAAAAGTAAAAAATATAGTAGAAAAAAATTAAAGAAAAATATTTTTAATAAAAATTGAAAATAAAAATGAATTTTTTCTCTTTCCATATTCAAGAAAAAAGAAAATAAATGAAAAGGAAAAAAGAAAAAAGAAAGAAAGAAAATTGAAAAGATGGACCAGCGAACAGACTGAAATATGACTGAAATTACTTCATTTTCCCCTAGAAGTCAGACTATGAAGCATTATATAGTCCATAAACAAAGGAGGCAGAAGAGACTTGGGGTCCTGAAAAGTGAGGTTGGCCCACTTGGGTGGGGTTTAGTGTAACAGCTCTGTTCTCCACTAGATGGCGCTGCTTAGCTTACTGGGGCGGCTTGTTGTGATGCTTGTAGGTGCGTATACGGCATGCGCGTGAGCGGTGAAAATGGCGTCACCCAGCAACCCAGTCTCTAGTATGGGAACTCTGTTCTCACTGATCCGCAATCACGCACCCGTCCTTTGTCTCTGGCTTCATCCACTCCCCGCTTTTACACAGTCCGTGACAAAGCCCCAGGCAGCACCTCCCTCCTGAGTTTTGTCTCCGATGTGGCTGTTTTTCCCAACCCCTTACTTCTGAGGGACTATGGTTTTGACCCTTTCCGCCCCTCTGCAGAGGGTCTCACCAAGCAGTAGCTGTGTGCCGGCCGCACCCAGGAACGTTTGCAGGTCCATGCTGTTGCCGATGTCCAGAGACTGTGGCCAGGTGCCAGCCTGCCCCAGAAAAAGTTCGTGAGACAGTGTAGCAGCAGTGTTTCGGGGATTATGGAAAATCACAACGCACATCTGGCATCAGGCTTCACCCACAACGACCTTGTTCCAGCACTAGCGAATGTGGCTGTTCTCCCGGGTCCACTGGAGCCTTGCCTTTGGGGGACCCACACAGTCGCTACCAGGTGTCCTCCCAGCAGGGGAACCGCCTCTCCCCGTGTGGCCTGAAGAACCGGGACCCCACTCTGCTCCTGGGGATTCGCCCTTCCCACCAGAGCACCGCCAGGTATGGAGCTGCAGCATTTCAGACTCTGCCCTCCCCTGTTTACAGTCTTAATGGAAGTTAAACCCTCTCCTTTCTCCTTTCTCCCTTTTTAGTTCAGTCCCTGCGGCTGTTTCCACTTTTCCACTTTCTCTCCAGCTGCTTTTTGGGGGCGTGCTTTTCCTGTATCCCCCCTACCCCCATCTCCGTCCTCTCTCTGCACACAAAATTGGCTCCCTGCCCTCCGCGGCTTCTCTCTCCCTCAGTTTACCTCTCTGCACCTTGTACGTGCTGAATTCTGTGGTTCAGGTTGTGTAGATTGTTGTGTGAATCCTCAGATCAGTTTTCTCGGTGTGCAGGATGGTTTAGTGTTGGTCTGGCTGTATTTCATGGACACGAGACACACAAAAAACTTCCATGCTGTTCTGCCATCTTGACTCCTCCTTGACAATAAATTATATTAAAAAAAAAAAAACATGTCTGTATTGGCATGTCAGATGTCTTCATAAACAGGTCAAAAACTACATTTCCATTTCTCCAAGGAAAGATATTCAAATGCAGAATTCATGTATTTCTCAAAAATAATAAATACTACACGGCTTCAAAACATGGTCCTTTTGGGGCGCCTGGGTGGCTTGGTCAGTCAGGTGTCCGACTTCAGCTCAGGTCATGATCTCACGGTCTGTGAGTTCAAGCCCTGCATCGGGCTCTGTGCTGACAGCTCAGAGCCTGAAGCCTGTTTCAGATTCTGTGTCTCCCTCTCTCTGACCCTCCCCAGTTCATGCTCTGTCTCTCTCTGTCTCAAAAATAAATAAAAGTTAAAAAAAATTAAAAAAAAAAAAAAACATGATCCTTTCATCATGCTAAACCAATTCTTTCCAGATATACATTGTTACATTGTAATGCTTGTCAGATTTAAATAAAGTTCTCACTTGAAAGCTCCACACCTTGTCTTCAATAACAACTAAACGCTGCTTGCTAGCTTTAATTTTGACCTCTTACTATATCAGAGTTTAAAACTGCAAATGGTGGGGTGCCTGGTTGGCTCAGTTGGTTGAGCATTCAACTTCAGCTAGGGTCATGATCTCACGGTTCATGACTTCGAGCCCCATGTCAGGCTCTGTGATGAAAGCTCAGAGCCTGGAGCCTGCTTCGGATTCTGTGTCTCCTTCTCTCTCTGCCCCTCCCTCCACTTGCACTCTGTTTCTCTGTCTCTTAAAAATAAATAAACATTGAAAATAAATAAATAAATAAGTAAGTAAGTAAATAAATAAATAAAACTGCAAAGGGTATTCAAATCTCCTTGCTAACTAGCTTGGATTTTCAATTCAGAACTTAGATCAGAGGATATACTGTCTCCCTTATTAAATTAGAGCAGAAGGGAGGTTCCCAGGCTTTGTCTAGTCAGGCAAATCCCCACCTTTCTTTTTGATCTGAATTATTCAGGTTGCATATTCCAGCCAATATTTATCTAAAGTTCAACTTTTCTCTGTGGCAGTAGAGCATCTCACTTAGGGAACTGTTGTATATTATCAGCCTGTGGGTCACATAATCCTCAGTGAGATTTTCTCCATCCTCTCTTTTGGCAATTTTTGAACATTATCCCAATGGAACAATTAAGTATTTACTTATTAATACTTTTTCTTCACTTTCTCTTACCTATATCTTTCAGACAAAATCTGCAGTTAAAATAATCATTTGCTTAACAGACTTGCTGCTTCAGAATACAAAAAGCAAATAGGTATTTAATATGAATGAAATAAATACAGAAAGGGGATAGTGTTTAAATATGCCTTTAGAAGCACTCATAACAAATTTATCTACTTCTTATATCAAAAACCAAAATAAAAGATCAGACTGAATAAGTGTTAATGGATTTAAGGTAGTCTTTATTTTGAGGAAAATCCACAACGTAAAACGATTGAGGAAAAAATGATACATATATTAGAGCACACCTCAAAAAACTAAGAAATACTGGACAGCTTCCAGCTTCAATTTGCAACCCACTAAGGCAGTCAGAAATTGCTCATCAATTTGATAAGTTTGAAGAGAGTAGCTCTATTGCTGGACAGAACTTTGGTATTTTAAGACTTAGAAGTTGAAGTAAGTGTGGGTACTTACCACGTGTTTTTAGAAGTGGTAGTTTTAAAAATTGCGGTGATGTCCCGGTTGGATTAGAGGTAATTCATAAAACTGCATTTATTTATGATTACATTGCCTGATTTGTTTAACTCCTATGAGAAAATAAATGATTCACTTGCATTTTTAGCTAAATGAAATTCGGTTTAAATTAAGCAAAATAGCTAACTGGCTTATTTGAACCCTGAAAGTTAACATTCGGGGTATTTCATGATTTTCTAATGTACACTTGAAAGGAGAGAGCTAATTTGGGCTTTACTTGAATGTTCATAATATTATTATTACATGTAAACTAGTACACAAAGTGCTTTCATAGGAAGCTATCTTTGACAACCTCAGAAGTATGTAAAATATGAATTTCCTCAAGGGGATTATATTGTATAAGAAAATTGTGCAATTATATGATTGTGGCCTAAGACTATCGTAAGAACAAAGGTAAAAGTTCCCCGTCACAATAAGACAAAATGGCACCAACACTTCTTTTTTTGTTGTTTTAATGTTTATTTTTTTTATTTTGTGAGAGAGAGCATGCACACAAGGGATGGGCAGAGAGAGACAGAGAGAGAGAAAGAGTCCCAAGCAGGCTCCACTCAATCAGTGCTTAGCCCAATGTGGGGCTCAATCTCACGACTGTGAGATCATGACCTGGGCTGAAATCAAGAGTTGGATGTTTAACCAACTGAGCCACTCAGGCGCTCTGACACTGACATTTCTCATTCAAGTTCAATTAAAAACCAGAGCATTCCTGTATCCCTAGCCACTGTTTCCTAAAACCACAAAGATCCGTTCCAAGGCTTAAAACAGAGATCTGATGCTTTAATAGTCATCATTCTATATTTTACTGAATTCTGAAGTGAAAAAAAATTTAATTCAAGATATCAAGTATGAAATCATAATATCGTGGAGATATGAAGGGTCATGGCTAAACAAGCAGGAGACACGCACCATCGTCTGCCCTTCTGATTGCCTCAGCCAAAATCATTGAAACACCCGTAACTTGCATCTTAGAGCAATGTTTTGTTTTGTCCTCTTGCAGAATGGTCTCTGTGATGTTGATAGCTACAGAGGCAGCATTATTAATTCTGGAAGTAGCTGGCCCAGAGAAGATCCCGTGAGTAAAGATGGCATAAACTTTAGTGGCTTTGATAGAGTGGCTTGACTGCAGTATATAGCATGTGTTGTCCACAAGGATGGCTACCTGATCTTTAATTAAGCACCAATCCGAATCATGCTACCCACCTCCATGGCTCCCCTTCTCTCTCTGTGTGCCAAGGCCAACACCACATTCAGTCTGTCCATGAATGATGCAGCCTCCTGCTTTGGGAGAAATGACAACACACATCCTCTGGTCGGCAATATTCTCTTGTTTCCCCATGTGAGTCACTCACAGGGATGGCAAAGAAGTCCTGGATGAGCAGCATGTAGGCCCACGGTAGTGATGTGATCTGCCCCAGCTACTGGAAGCACAGAATTATTTGGGAACATAGTACTTCTGGAGGTCATCCCAGGAAGCAAGTGGGGGAGCAGAGAAGTATGTGAAGGGATGTGTTAATGCTGCTATGACAGCTAGGGCTCCACCCCATTGAGATCCCTCCAGGAGACTGAGTAGAACACACCTGAGAATTACCCCTACCTAGAAGCAAGAGAGCTGGAATTTTTATCCATCAGCTCCTGTCCCCGTTAGTCAAGAGTCACTCTTGGGAGCAGTAACTTCCAGGCATAGCATGTGCATGAGGCCAGAGAAAACCTTCAAACAGAATCATGTGCTTGAGTAGGTAATTGATGTGACGCAGAAGCTGACCACCCAAGTTAAAAGTGACCTCCATGGTGGTCCAAGGGGCTATTGCGGGGAGCACTGACAGCATCTTTTACAGTTCCCAGAACCCACTCTACAGGCCGACCCCTCAACTTCCACAACTCAACCACAATCTCCTCTCTCAGATGTTCTTGGTGTCTATTTTAACTAGATTTTATCTGGATTGAAACAGTGATGGGGTGGGGAGTGGTTTCCCCGTAGTGTGCATTGGGCTAGCCCCCAGCAGTAGTTCAGGAAAGGACAAGACCTAACATGTGTTAAATACCCACTATAGGCCAGATTCTATACATACAAAGACTCAGGGTGATGCTCAAAACAGCCCTATGACATACATAATATCCTCCCAATTCTATATATGTATACATATCCATACACATACACATATACATATGAAAACTGAGACCTGGAGAGACAAGTAGCTTACTCCATCTCGAATGGCTAGAAAGTGACAATGCCAACAAGCAAACCAAGTGTGCTTAACTCCAAAACCTCCTGCCTTTTCCTCCTAACACATAAAGAGAAACCAGAGTCTCTTCACCTCTCAGGAAAAACATTTCCCCTAGATCAAGAGACCCCGCTTAAATAATTTCTGAAAACTTCAGAAAGCTCCAGTTCTCCCAGAGCTTAGCGTGAAATAAACCTGATTGCCCAGCAAAACATCTTTTACTAATACTGAAATTGTACCTGACCCCTGAACTACATAAACCACTCCTTAATACACATCCACTCAACACAAAGCCCTTTACATACCAGGCTATTTTTGCTGCTTTGAGTTTATATGAGGAGGAACTGCTGTGGAACAGGCCACAGGACAGAAAGCTACATGACCTCCCTCTAGGGGGACATTTCCCAGAAATTCAGCACCTATTAAGTGGAAAGAATCTGGGTGACGTGTGTGTGGCAGTATTTTCACAGGTCCATCATGCAACTTTTAAAACACTATGCCCAACACCTTGGTGGCATTTTAGAAAACTTCAGCGCCCTGGCATAGTCTGTCCCCACTACCTGGAATGCTTTTCCCCTTCCTGGGCAAACAACCACTGAAACTCAGCTCAATGATTACCTTTTCTGGAAAGCCTTTCCTGACCCCCTCCTAATGGAGGTGATCACTCTCCCCTTCCCTTTGTGCACCTACAGTCCCCTCTTTCCATTCCACCTCTAGCTGTCCATAGGGGCTCATTTGTGGTCCCCATCGCTATGGAAAATCCCTTAAGATTCTGCAATCTCCACCTGTAGTAATGGGAGCACCCAATCTGGATCTAGAAGAAAACCTGGGCCAAACCGTCCCACTGAGCATATCACTTCTTCCCCGTCCTTTTCTCACCCCTTTGCTGGCACAGGTTGCCTCTTGCCTGACTCAATTTTCTCCACTAATTAAATGTCACACTTCCAGCAGCAATCACCAAGAGATGCTCTCCAGGCAATTCAGTAGATGCAAAAATAAGGTCCTTCCCATTTCTTACTACCCTCTTGAGATGTTGATGGTGAGGCTGACTATAACTAATGACAAATAATAGGGTTGCCATGAGGAAGTATTAATGTGGCCCATGGCTCAAGGAGCAGCAATTAGGAGACAAAATGGCTTCCTTGCTTCCCACTCCCACCCCCTCCCCCGTCCACATGTACCAAAAGCTAATGTATTCATCACACTGTATGACACTTAGGAGATCCCTCCTATCTTTCTGGCCAAGCAGGGAGCTTCTGAAAGGCAGACACAAAGTAAGTGCTTGACAAATGTTAGCTTTATTAATGAATTAATGATAACTATGAACAAAATTTGAAATCTCCCTGCTTCTTTCATTCCAAACTTAAAACTAATTGCTTTGTAAGTTCAGCCATTTTCTGATTAATAAAGGCCACTTTCTCAGTCTCATCCTAAAAATAAAAAAGCTTCCTACTCTGTTGTCACCAGTTAATTCAACAAATATCTTTCGAGTCCCTTTGCCCAAGCACTGTGCTTTGTGATAAAAAAATTCAAAGATAACTAAGAGCTCAATTCTCAGAGGAAATGTTATGGACTAAGTGGCAGGTAGCTTAAATTGTTGAAATGGAATTGCTGTGATGGAAAAATGATAAAAAAATAAGTTGATCCAGAGTCTCTTTAAATAGTAGTGATAACTACTGCCATTTATTGAGCACTTACTATATGATTGAAACTATACTGGATGCTTTACATATATTATCTTCGTTAATTTTTACAATTCTAAGAGGTGGTTATTCTTCCCAAATTACAAATGAGCGAATTGAGGCCAAAGACAGTAAGTAGCCACCTAAATTCACACAACTAATAAAGGATTGATTGGGATTAGAGTCCAGGTAAATCTGATTCTGGAGCCCTTGTTTTTATCTACATTATACTTAAGTTTTTTACAGTAAAAAAAGGGCACCTCAAGTAGAAAATGTGAATGAAAACAGATTCCTCTTTGTCAAAAATCAGTGTAAAAAAATAACAATTCAACCCTTTACCTACCCTTGTGGTGTGATTCAACAGTAAGTACAGCAGAGTGGAAGCCCAGAAACCTCACTTTGAAGCTGGATTTGGGAAAAACACAAAAGCCTGGACTTTAGCAACAAACTGCCTGTTCCACAATGCACTCTGGTGGCCAGTTGGTGTCATTCATGGTTACTTTTAAATTTAAGAATGAGATTGTCAACAACCAAAGATTCAGTCAGGGTCAACCTTGGATAAAGTAGATTAAATCTGGGGCGCCTGGGTGTCTCAGTAGGTTAAGCATCTGACTTTGGCTCAGGTCATGATCTCATGGTCTATGAGTCTGAGCCCTGCGTCGGGCTCTGTGCTGACAGCTTAGAGCCTGGAGCCTGCTTCGGATTCTGTGTCTCCCTCTCTCTGTTCCTCCTCCACTCGCGCTCTGTCTCTCTCTCTCTCTCAAAAATAAATAAAGATTTAAAAAAAAAAAGTAGATTAAATCTGTCAAAATGTTTCAATATTTAGCCCTTATTCTGTTTTTGATACTTGGAAACAACCACCTTCCAGTACTTTCCTCTTATTCCCATTAGTCTGACTGCTAGTCTAACACAGGACTTACTTATTAAGTAGTAATCAATTACTAGTTAATTAATTTCAGTAAGAAACATTGAGGAATACAAAAACTTGTGGGTTAAAGTGGAAGGATGAACAGGATATTTGCAACGGGTCTTGGATAGTCACCACATAAAATATTTAGTAAAAACGGAGGAAAATGTAACTTTACAACGGAAAAAGCTGGCAAATATCAAAGCTCAAGATTAACAACATTAGAAATGGAACTAGTCGACATAATGTGCAATGAGATGCACTCGGAAGGATAGCATTCCTCCTGTGACACACGTCAGAAATGCACACTCTGAGCTTATTCATGAGGAGACAACAAACAAATCCAATTTGAGGAATCTTTTACAATGGCTAGTCTGCAATCTTCAGAAATGTCGGAGTCATAAAAGTTAAGGAAAGACTGAAGAACTGTTAAATTGAAGGAGATTGGAGAACGTGACAACTGAATACAGCACATGATCCAGGCCTAGATCCTTTTGCCATGAACACTGTTACGGCAACTGATGAAAGTTGAGTCGGGTCTGAGTGTTTCTGATTCCTGCAACTTTTCTTCAGTGAGTCTGAATATATATATTTTATAAAATACGATTTTATTTTACAAAATACAGTTTTGTAAAGTGTATATTTACAATGTATATTTTACAAAATACAATTTGAAAAATAAAAAGCCCCCGCATAGGCATCCCTCTTTTGACTTATAATAATTTCACTAACATTCTTCTCACGTTCAATCCTAGAAGATCTCATATTTCCTTTACAATAAGGGCCCCCCCCCCTTTTTTTTTTTTGTAACGTTTATTTATTTTTGAGACAGAGAGTGACAGAGCGTGAACGGGGGAGGGTCACAGAGAGAGGGAGACACAGAATCGGGAGCAGGCTCCAGGCTCTGAGCTGTCAGCACAGAGCCCGACGCGGGGCTCGAACCCACGGACCGTGAGATCATGACCTGAGCCGAAGTCGGACGCTTAACCGACCGAGCCACCCAGGCGCCCCTCCCCTTTTTTTAACTGATAGAAATCTACCACACCTCTGTGGGTGAAGCTGCAGTTTTGTGCCCTGGAATCTAAAGATATGATTAGAACTTGTGTAATCAACAAATCAATGCTCAAGAATGAAATTGAGACCACCTGGATGGGAAGTGACCCCCAAACCTATGGATAAATTCCTCCTTGGTCCAAAGTCCAACATTTGAGGCAGCAGACGAATCATTGCCTACCAAGGCTTGGCACTAACAATGTAAACTAGAACTCCACCATTACTCCATAGCACACAGGGAACTTAGCTGCCTTGCAGTTTAAATGCAGCAAAAACTGTTCTCTCCACTAACACAACCACTAACATATACAGATTCTCTATCATCAGATCCTTGCTTTAGTCACACCTGCTTTAAAAGCTGTATCTGCACCAATCTACACTCTAAGGTGTGGGGATAAGCTTAGGAACCCCCCAGGTTTACACCAATGGGTTGACAAGGCATAAAGAAATACAAATTCATGAAATGCTCACACCTGAGTTTGGGTAAACCAGATTGGCACCCTAAGGATAGGCGGTGCAAAGGCACCCCAAAATAGTGAAGGGGTGCAGAGCCCCCAGCATAGAGAGAGGCAAAGACCTAAAATAGGAACAGGCGCAAAGGTACCCAATACATAGGTGTATGAAATAAACAAGATTAGATGTTCAGGGTGGAAGCACCCCCAATTTAGTACTGTAGCAGAAAAGCTGTTTTCACAGAATAGGGCCAGGTTAGGTAAATTGGTGAATTGGACTTTGTACCGCTGTGCTGGAGGCAAAGCAGCCCAGAGCAGAGATGGTTAACCAAAGAAAAGGTGCCTTATTCACCCTGAGGTCATTTCCCCATCTGTCTCATCCCCTAGGCTAGCTAAGATAAACAGAGGTGCTGCCTCATATCTGCTGTAAACAACCTTCCTCCCAACTGCCCGGTGCCTGGATTTTGTTTTGTATTAACCCAAACCCCTAACCCCAAATATCTTCAAGACTCCCTTTCCCTCACGTTCACAAGTTAATGTTCACAGATTCATTGTCTCTTTGTGCACGTCCATCGCCATGTTTGTAAGCCTTCTGATCCTAATAAAAATGGGGCAAGGACCCTTATTCAGGGCTCTTTCTGTTCCCAGACATTAGCCATCTCTCGCTTTTCATCTTGCATTTCGCTCTCTTGCTAGACAAGAGAGAACTTTAGAGTCTACGACACTAAGGCTGTGGGTCTCAAGCTTTGATGAGGATTAGAATTAGCTGGGGAATTGGGGAACTCCATAAAACTACACAGGCCCAAGGCCCTATCCCACTTCAATAAGCCTGGACCTCTGTGTTCTTTACTGGCTCTCCAAGTGATTCTGATAGCAGTTTTCAAACCAAAACTTGAGAAAAACTTACACAAGTCACCAATGCCAGCATAGCTTCTGCCTTTGCTGCCCTCATTTTTGCTGAGGCCTCACCATCACTTTAGGGCCCAGCACGTGCAGCCCTGCCTCCAGAGAGGAAACACCTGTGTAAAAACAGCCACTCACCAGCAACCTGCCAAAGTGAAATCCTATATGGCCAACACCTAACACGAGAACATTTCAGCTTCAAACCAACCATTCTACTCTACTGGAATACTCACGGTATTTTCTTCCCCAATTTTATTGTCTAGATACAGTGCTCCTCACCCATGCATCAAACATGAGGGAATTTTAAAGGGCCCAATAAATAGTATCTCTATTGTAGAACAGTGGTTCTTAACTATGGATGATTATTTTGCTCTCAGATGACAACTGGCACCATCTGGAGCCATTTTTGTCACAACTGGGGAAAGGGAAGAAGAGGAAGGATGCTACTGGGATCTAGTGAATAGAGCCAGGGATGCTGCTAAAGATCCTACAATACACAGGACAGCCCCTACAACTAAGAGTTACCCAAAAATGTCGAGACCCTTATTTAGGGTAGTACCCATTCTAAACGAATTGCAGCATTAAGACAAAAACAGCAGCAGATGGGAGGCCTACCATCATCTTTATTACTGTTAAGACTAGATTAAGAGGTATCATTTACCCGTAGGCTAGTGAACTTCCTGTCACTGAACCCCAGAAATAGACTCATCTACCTTGCCGACTAAGTAATTGTATGCCTCTCAAAGTGAGGTCAGGCTTCTCTAAAACCCCTAGCATGTTGGAACTAAGAACATGTGCTCCTTGAAGGCTAATTCTTAGGGGGAAAAAAATGAAGAGTGGAGTATGACCACCCATTTCCCATAGGATAGTGAATAAAAGGGTGAAAAGGGGGCACTATTACATTTGACCCCCCTCCAAAGAGAAAAAATAACAGGAGAAAAGCATTCCCCAACAAGGGTCAGAAGTGGCGAGGTGGGGCAACAGACTCCTAGTAGCTCCTGAGAACCAACTGCTAAATCAAGTTTGCAAGCTTGTGGTTAAACCCTTGGCAGCTTGAAATCAGCCACAGTAGGAGTATTTATACCGGGGGAGGGTGGGGGAGGCACAAAGCAGTGCTTTGTTTTCGAAAATAAATTTGGATTGAAAAATAAAGAGGGGCACCTGCCTGGTTCAGTCAGTGGAGCATGCAACTCTTGATCTCGGGGTTGTGAGTTCGAGCCCCACTTTGGGTGTAAGGATTACTTAAAAATAAAATGTTAAAAAGAAATTTTTTAAGAAAAAAAAAAGAAACGTGGATCCTTTTTTGTTGTGGAAACACTAAAATTGAAGATGGATGCAAGATTTAAATGAAACAAAAATAACAAAACTATATCTAATCATAGCAAAGAAGGTCTTTCTAATCCATGTGTACCGATGATAAAAATCATAAAGGATGAGATCAACACATGACTACATAAAAATACATTTACGCCAAAAAAAAAAGTACCAAAAATAGACAAATTATAAACCGGGGAAATTACCTGCAAAATACATGACTAAGAGTAAACTCTTTAACAATTCTTACAAATTAGTAAGAAAAAGACAAGCATCTCAATGGCAAAAGCCTCAGAAGTAATTCACAAAATACAAAGGAGTTCAAAATTAATAATGAAAACTTTAAACATACTAGGTTTTGCCCATCACAGTGGCAAAGCGAGATAGTAGAGCATAGCCAACATTGGTAAGTACGTAGAGTACCACGGAAAAAAATACCATGAAAAACTGCTGGCAAAGTGTAGGATGGTACAAACTTTTTGTTGGCAACACTATAACCTTTGACCTCACATTATGAATTTCTTCTAAGAAAAATAAAAATGTAGGGGCACCTGGGTGGCTCAGTCAGTTGGGCCTCCGACTTCGGCTTGGGTCATGATCTCACAGCTCATGATTTTGAGCTCTGCTTCGGGCTCTGTGCTGATGGCTTGGAGCCTGGAGCCTGCTGTGTCTCCCTCTCTCTCTCTGCCCCTCCCTCACTCACTCTCTGTCTCTCTCTCAAAAACAAACACTGACATTTTTTTTAAAAAATAGAGAAGAAAAATATATATAGACTACTATGGGCAATAATAAAAATCAGCTAAATTATGGTAAATCATTTAATGAAATACAGTGCAAACATTAATGTTACTGAAATGACATGGAAAGATGTGCACCACTTAAATTTTTTAAAAAAGTCTTAAATGGGGCTACAGAATGGTGTATTCAGGATGAGCACGTTTTTGTAAAAATAATGTGTATGAGAGTGTACTGAGAAAGTCTAAGAAGGTATACAGCAAAGTGTAATGAATATTTTCCTTTTTACTTATCTCCATTTCTACAATGTGCATATGTTACCTGTATATTTTGTTTTTTATTATTGAAGTATAGTTGATATACAATAGTTATACTAGTTTCAGGTGTACAACATAATGGTTCAACAATTCTAAACATTACACTATGCTCACCACTATAAGTGACTACACCATCTGTCATCATGTTATTATAATATTATTGACAATATTCCCTATGCTGTTACTTTCCACCTCCGTAACTCATTTATTTTATAACTAGAAGTTTGCTTGTTTTGGGGGTGTGTGGGGGTTGTTTTTTGTTTTTTTGAGAGTGAGCGCACGCATGAGGGGCAGAGAGAGGGAGCGAGAGAGAGAATCCCAAACAGGCTCCACCCTATCAGAGCAGAGCCCGACGCAGGGCTCAAACTCAGGAACTATGAGATCATGACTTGAGCTGAAATCAAGAGTCAGACCCTTAACCGACTGAGCCACCCAGGTGCCTGCCCCAGTTTGCTTGTTTTTAACAGGAGTTAATGGAACTTAAGTTCGATAGAAAAATCATTTCAAAGCATCAAGAGTTTAAATGGAATTCTGTAAGTAATCATTTCAGGTTTTTCAAACACAACTGTTCAAAATCAAAGTGTGTCATTTTGTTCGGAACAATTTTTGAGAATCAAATGGTCACGTACCTGAGTAAGAAAATGGACATAAAATGACAGGAAAGCAAGTGACAAAATAACAAAATAACTACAATACTTGTTACACTGGCTATTGCAGTACAAAAAATAAAATGACAATTAACCAAAAACATTTTTATTTTCGTCTTCAAAGAACAAACTGTTCTTCTTTTTCCAAGATAATAATGATTAACTTACAAAAATGGGCATTTACAATGCATCTTCAAAACATTTCCCTTCAACGGGAAACTTAGATTTACAGAATCCAAACATTAAAAGGTTAAAAAAAAAAATTATATTTTGTTGTCATTATAAAACTAAACAGAGTTAAGTCAAGGAAATCCATTCATACTTCAGGTCCTTCTCCTCCAGGAACCAGCTGCATAGAAGGAAAAAGAGTTTATTAATAACACCACCACCTGCACCATCTAAAAACCCTTCCTCATCAATCCAAGCCACTTGCGCCTCTCTGCACCTCCCTCACATTCCCATTTTCTCCGGGTCATCACTTCTGTTTCTTGCCAAGAAACAACAATGATTCAAAGAAACAACTTTCTTGCCAAGAAACAACAATGATTCTTGGCAAACTAAAAGATTAAATAGCCCAAGCAAACTAACTTTTAAGCCTAAAGTCATCTCCAGCAGCTCAGCTTTAGAGCCTTGATCACGAGAGCATCTCCTTCCCAACTTAAGCGCCACTGAGACATGAACATCTCATCAAGCAAGGTAATCTGTAATCCTTGCCCCACAAAAATGCGCTAACATCTAAATAAAACAGCTTTACTGTGTCTTACCATTGTTATATTATTTCCATTTAACAAAATCTGATCTAATTTAGTGATCCTTCTTCCTTCTGGTGTGATTTCACTAAATGAAGAGATAAAATAGAGTCAGGATAAACAATGATAATCAAAGCCAACATTTTGACCCCTAAAAAGGTTTTTCCTGTATATAAATGAATGTGAGGTCAAGCAATTACATCAGTAGTTTTAAGAGGCAATGGTTATTGACTGAATGATGTACATTCTTCCCCAAAGGCAACACAGTGAACTGACTGGCTTAAGATCCACACTCACTGGGACTGACCTTCATAAAAGCTGAAACTTGCCAAAGAGATCAAATATGAAATGAAATATTTACTAGCCTCACTTTTTTTACTATTACTTACCACTAATCCCTATCTGTTAAATCTTTAATCAATTCAATTTTGAAAGCAGTTACTAGTCATGATCTTTGTAACTAATATAATGGAACAAGCATTTACGTTTTATGCTATACATAGTTAAATGCTCTTATTACCAGTACCTTGATTTGCTTGAGCCCAAAGATTCCTGGCAGTTTTGAATATTTTTTACTTTAAAGCTCTGTCTCCATTAACTTCCTAACAATTCATTAATAACTACATTATGGTTATAACTGTGTTCCAATTTTACTAGCATCCAATTTTATCAGTAGATAAAATTTCTACCTTCAAGGTATTTCTAACAGGCAATGTTTTCCCACAAATCATTTTAAACTCATTAATACTAAAATTACTTTAAAGAAAGATTTCCCCCAATTCTTTGATTTTTAACACTACTCACAACTCAGTGACATCCTCCAGTACCATATCTGGAATTCGGTGTTAAGAAAATAAATATACCAGGTTGAATTTACTCTGGCTTCTGCCTTTATTCAGTTTTAGTTACAATGTTTAACACAATAGCTCAAATGCAAAATACATGTCAGTGGTAGGAACTTTACCTTCTTTCAGTATATGCACCTCTTAAAACACTATCACAAGTTCCCTGAGAATAAATTTTTATTATAATAATCAGTAAGAATTGACTGTTGATATTCTTACTTCTGTTCTTAAATACTGAAGAAAAACCCACACCACCACCACCTTTTAAAAGGATACTGACAAAGTCATCAAATCCCAAAAGTGTGCCAACAATCTCTTTATCACTCTTCATCACAATGTGAATTCTTGATCCTATACATTTGTCCACAAGTTCTTTATTTAAAAAAAAGAAAAGAAAGAAGAAAGAAAAAAAGGGGGGTAGAGAAAAAAAAGATTATTTTACCATTACTTCAACAAATATTTAACTGTCTACTGGCACTTGTTCCTTGCATGCGGTGAAAGATAAACCGGGAAAAGTATTCATTCAAAAATTGTACATCTTATACTACATAGCTCTGTTGCATAATCAACAGAAAATTTTTCTGTATTCACTACTTACCTCTCCTTTGTTGAAATTTATCACAGTCGTGGTTTTATGTTATTGTAGGTTGTTTGATTAACCTATGAACCTCCTCCCCCTCAGAGTCTAAACCCCATTTTCGCATGTCTATTTCCCCAATGGGCAATGCCTGACATATACTAAGTATTCAAAAAGAGTCTGTCGAATGAAGAAATGAAAACTTTTAAATCATGGCCACCTCGGATAACTCAAATGAACCCTTTAGCTACAAAATACTGGAAGAGAGAGGCACAACCGTCTTTACCAGAGATTTCTTCCTGTCATTATTTCTGTGCTCTGAACGCAGTTGAGTTTAGCTGACTTAGCATTACTTGGCATGATGTTTATTTACTTGTCCAGTGTTCTATCTCTTCCAGTGCTATGTGCTATTTGAAACCAATGGATGTGATTTAAATTTGCCGAATAGTGCCCAGCCATTGCGTCTAGTGCACACAGGCTCAGTGACAAAACTAGTTTCCAGATCTCCCTTTTAGGCTCATTCCAGACGCCAGTGCTTCTCTCAAGAACTAGCCAGACTAACTGCAGGGTCTAATCCGGAGCCTAAATACCAAGTTGAGGAGTGGGTAGGCTACCCATGACTGTAGAGGCGAGCCCACAACAAAGAAGGCCGAGGACACATTCACTAACTGTGGACCTTTTTGGGTGACGGTTTCGTTGGGGAATCACAAATTCCCGCCTCAAGAACTCCTACCACGCTTAAAAGGCATGAGCTGTTGGGGAAAGCAGAGACTTGGGAGCTTAGAAACCAGCCCCGGAAAAGTAAATCAGTTGTTCCGACACAATTCCCTAACACTTGGCTAAGGGCTACTTCGGCTGCAGACCCTCGGCCCCCAATGCTTAGCTTGAGCTCTCCGAGTCCCCCTCCATACAGGACAACGATTACCTAGAGGAAGCAGCTGCGACGGGTTAGTAGTAGCGTTCGCCGCCATGGCTACGCCGGAAGTGGCCTGCGTGCATCGACGTTAGGACGGCGAGTTTGAAAGAGCGCGCTTCCGCTCTCACCCCCAACCCGCGCAGTCCGGCCAGGCTCTACCAATCTGAGGCCGAACATGCGATCCAGCCAGTCCACGCGAGTCGAGCCCAGTCAGTTCTTTCCGCGGTCCTGAAATCTCGGGAAGTATTTCTGTCCAAGGGACGTGGTGCGGCCTCAGCAGATATCTGCATTCCCCAGGCAGTTTCCGACAGACTTTAAAGGTACTGCCTTGTGAATAAATTCTTCCTGAACCTGAAAGGTTTTGCAAATTAGGAAAACCTTTGAGTCGTCTTATTTTATCCTATAAAGTTGCATCTCATCTCAAGTCAGGATCTTTTGTCGGACCAAATCAATTCGTTTTTCCCGCCACCAATTCACTGTGTTACAATTTTTGTAAAAACTGTTTTCTAAAGAATCAACCGCTTTTAAAAGTCCAGTGAATTGAAAACCCACAACCAGCATTTATTTTTAACTTTTCTAGGGTGGAAATTTAAAATACGTTTTCTTTTTCTTTCTGCTACTTTATTTAATTTATAGGAGTCTAATTTATTTTAGACTTTGTATTCACTTTCAACAGATACTTACTGTTTTGTCTAACAAGCAACCACCAGATGTCACTCTTTGTTAAGGCCATCACACCTAGAAAACCTTAATGCTTTTTAACTTGTTTTGAAAAAAAATTTTTTTTTACATTTATTTATTTTTGAGAGAGCGCAAGCGGAGGAGGGGCAAAGAGAGAAGGAGACAAAGAGTCTAAAGCAGGCTCCAGGCTCTGAGCAAGCATTCAGCACAGAGCGGGATGCAGGGCTCGAATCCGCTAATGGTGAGATCATGACCTGAACCTAAGTCAGACACTTAACCTCCTAAGCCACCCAGGCACCCCTGCACTTGTTTTGAAAAGAATAGAAAGCAGACAAATTCTCTGCCTTAAGTCTGTTTTGTTTGTGTCCCAGGAACTTAAAGCCAAGGAGTCTAAACAGGAGAGAGCAGAAAGAACATCACTCATTCATACAACAGATAGTTGTGATGCACCCATCATTAATAGTGTGCATTAGTTACACACTAGTTGGCATTTCGCTGAGTATAAAATTTACAAAACAGAATTACAAGGTCTTCCCTTGTAGGAGCTTAAGGATGAATGGGGGAGGAAGATTACTAACAAACATTATGTACAAGACACAAGAAATTTAATACAAATTAAATTATAGCAATATAATATAAAAAATATATAAAGCAAATCCTAGAGAACTAGAGATCCTTGGTATGGTTTAAGGCAAATATCAACAAGAAGGGTTCAGAAGCAGATGGGTCCTTCAGTTCAAAGCTTCCTAGGGTTCAGCCTAGGGTTCTGCTCTCTCTGTCTCTCAAATAAATAAAATGCAAAAAATGTATATATATTTTTAACTCATTGGTTCTGAAATTACATGACTTTGGTTCAAATCCTTTCCCTACCACAATTCCTTCTAGTTAATTTGACCTTCAGCAAGTTATTTAACATAAGTGTCAATTTACCCACTGGAAAAAAATGAGGATGATAGTATCTACTTTAGGATTGTTGTGAAGATTAAATGAAATGATCGATGAGAAGTGACCAGCTGAGGACACAGTGCTTATTCATTAAATGTGAGCTATTATTGCTTATCTTTATTTCCTAATACTTATTAACATGATGGGTGGCTTAGAGTGAGTGCTACAAACGCTAGCATTGCCGGCTGGCTTCACATATATCTTGTTTTTATAACCAGACATAGACAGAGGAAGAGGGATAGAGAATCTCAAGCAGGCTCTATGCTGTCAGCACAGCCGCACTTGGGGCTCAATCCCACAAACCATGAGATCATGACCTGAGCTGAAATCTAGAGTTCAACACTTAACGGACAAACCACCCAGGTGCCCCTTAAATTTCTTTTTAAATTTATTTTGATGCACTGTGCCTACCACAGTTCCAGGTACACTGTAGGGTCTAATGAATGTTCTTTAAATTGATTCCGTTTATTCATCCCCATCAATATCCTCCTTAACCTTCATAGGATTCTAAAGACAAAGTAATGCCAAATTTGTTTGTGACACCCTTTTCCTTCCCAGGTTTTCTTTTCTATTTCTATCCTTGTTTTGTTTTCACGATATCATAATGAGAATAGGGACCAAATTCAAGACATTGTCCCTATGTGATAAAGTTTACAATTCAGGAAAAATATGCTTTGAGAAAGTCAATACTTTAAGTTTCCATTAGCAATCTTTAATACTATTGATAAAGAATAAAGTCTCTTTATACTCTGAAAAAGGAAATATGGTTCATTTACACAGTAGAGTTAATGGGGATTGCTTTAGAGTGGTTTTATTTTATCATGTTCTCTCTTGAGGCAAGAGGCAAAAAGAAACAGCAGTCCAATTCCAGATGGAGAGTTCATTTTTAATTAACTTAAAAACATGTCATAGCTCTGTGTCTCCAGGGTTTTTCTCCCCTTAGCCCTTACTTACAGAGCTAACATAAAATAGAATCTATAATACATCATAAAATATATATAACCAAAAGAGGCTCTTCAACTTACTATGTGTTCAGAAAAACTTTTCTAATTTTTCTCCTCTAGATAAATGTTATCATAAAAATACAAACAAAAGTTTCCTTTCAGAATAATGTTCAGAAAGTATTGTTATCTCAAATTACTCACAATCTTGATACTATTCTTCCAAAATTTTAAAATAAGAGAAATTTCTGGTTTTTTTTCTCAATAGATATTTGTCCTTAAAAACAGTATCTTGTTAGTGAATTCATTCTATATTAATACAACTTATTCAAAAACCAATATAAAGGGCCCCTGGCTGGCTCAGTTGGTTAAGCATTCAACCCTTGATTTCAGCTCAGGACATGATCTTAAGGTCATGATCTCATGGTTGTGAGAACAAGCCCCACATCTGGCTCTGTGATGGAAGTGGAACCTGCTTAAGATTCTCTCACTCCCTCTCCTTCTGCCCCTCCCCTGTTTGTGTGAGCTACTGCTCTCTCATTCTTAAAAAAAAAAAAAACAAAAAACAAACCCCACACACAATGTAAAAGTTATTCTAAATGTTTTTAATGTTTTTGTTTTTGTTTTGTTTTGTTGGGGAGAGAGACAGAGTGCAAGCAGGGGAGGGGCAAAGAGAGAGGGAGATACAGAATCCGAAGCAGGCTCCAGGCTCGGAGCTATCAACACAGAACCTGATGTGGGGCTCAAACTCTGGAACTGTGAAATCATGACCTGATCCGAAGTTGACGCTCAACTAACTGAGCACCTAGGCACCCCTAAAAATTATTATTATAGACGGACCAGTCTGTATATTTAGAGTTGGAAAAAATTCTGCAAATTCCCTTGCTCATTTTCTCCCGAATTTCCCAGTAACATACTTTTTAAACATTTAAGCAACAAAATAGTTATGAATAGATGATGTAATCTTAGTTGGACCATCTAGGATGCAAAGTGATATTTATAAAGCTGTTACTGGGCCTCCTGCACGATGAATTAAACAATTGGTGTTCACTGCAGGTGTAAAGTTTTTTGTTTTTTTTTTTAATTTTTTTAAAAAATATTTTTTATTTATTTTTGAGACAGAGAAAGACAGAGCATGAACAGGGGAGGGGCAGAGAGAGAGACACACAGAATCTGAAGCAGGCTCCAGGCTCTGAGCTGTCAGCACAGAGCCCAACGCAGGGCTCGAACTCACAGACAGTGAAATCATGACCGAGCTGAAGTCGGATGTTTAACTGAGCCACCAACGTGCCCCAGGTGTAAAGTTTTAAGATGCCCTGCCCTTCAATCTTTTTAAAAAGTTTGTTCAATTGGGGACACCTGGGTGGTTCAGTCGGTTAAGTGTCTGACTTGGGCTCAGGTCATGATCTCAAAGTTGGCTGCAGCTCAGAGCCTGGGGCCTGCTTTAGATTGTTTCTCTCTCTCTCTCTCTCTCTCTCTCTCTCTCTCTCTCTCTTTTACCCTGCCCCTCCCCCACTCATGCTCTGGCTCTCTCAAAAATAAATAAATGTTTTAAAAAAATAAAAAAGATTGTTCGAGTTTAATTTTGGCTATGCCAATTGTGGAAAATATTGAGACAGATGAAAGAAAACAGTAATATATTCTGCATACAAGGAATAATATAGTTTTACACATAGTTCTGAACCAACACCAAGAATATTGCAATATAATAAAGAAATGAAAACTTTCTATAGTATTTTTTTTAAATGTTTATTTACTTCTGAGAGACAGAGACTGAGCACCAACAGGGGAGGAGCAGAGAGAGAGGAAGACACAGAATCCGAAACAGGCTCCAGGCTCCTGAGTTGTCAGCACAGAGCCCGATGCGGGCCCGAACCCACAGACCGTGAGGTCATGACCTGAGCCGAAGCCGGACGCTCAACCGACTGAGCCACCCAGGTGCCCCTCTATAGTATTTTTATTAGCATTAAAACACTTGTACTGAATCATAGAAAAATAACTTAATTACAGGAAGCCTACTGTTTTTCTCAGCTTTACTTCAATTAGAATGCAAGTTCTTAAATTACAAGGTCAGGAGTGTAAAATATCAATTGCCAACGTTGTCTAAACTAAGGGATATGCACGAATAATGATAAACTTCACAGCCAATTATTGCAGTAATCTCAAATTCTATTTGAAGTAGGCCCCTACCTATCCTTTAGTTTTTAAAAATAAAATTGAAGTAGTACAATACAGTCAGTAAGGAAATTAAGAATCCTGGTGACAATAGATGATATATATTTTGTACTGACCAGAGTACTAAACCCAGAAAAAGACAGAATGAAAATAATATGTATTTTTTAAAATATCGGTACTGGAATAATCATTTACAGGTCTCCCTATAAACTTCCTTTATTGTCGAGGATCTCTTCAGGCTTTAAAAGGCTTCCAAACTCCCATATACAATAAAGAGGAAAAAATATATAACGAAACAAAAGAAAAACCCTGGGTGAGCAAGCAATTTAAAGGTAAAATGCACAGGTATAGAGTCCCACTAATATGCCTCCCTGTTATCCCAGAGAGGGGAAGGAAATGAACGAAGGAATTGGATAATGGAGAGAAAACAAAAAAAGATAGTAAAAAAGGAGGAAAGCCAAGGAAAGAGGAAAAGGGCGGAGACTTTAAGGAGAAGGAGAGAGGGCAAAGGAGGAGAAAGTGGGTTAAGATCAAACGCTAGCAGTAGGGGATAGAAGAGCCTGATAACCCCGCAAGCCCCGCCCCCAACCTCGGGCCCCGCACCCCCCCCACCCCGCCCCAGGCCCCGCCCCATCAGGTTCCCTCAGGGTCCTGCCCCGCCCTGCCTCGCCGGCGGCGGCGGCCGCGTCAGGTGACAGCCCGGAAGCAGCGGAAGCGGATGAGGGAAGCGCGGCCCCGGCCCTGGGGGGCGGCGCGCAGCTGCAGGAGCTTCGGCCTCCTCCAGGCCACTGCGCGGCCCTCATGCGGCGCCCCTGCTGACACCTGAAGTCCGCCGCTCGCCGTCCTCCTCGGGACCGCGGGGTCGCCTGGCCCGCCGCCCTTGGCGGTTGAAGTCGTCGTCTTGCGGGCCCGCGGCGGCCGCCCATGGAGAAGTCCGGGCGGGGAGGCGATGGCGCCCCCCGGGGGCCTGTACTGCACATCGTGGTGGTTGGCTTTCATCACAAGAAGGGCTGCCAGGTGAGGAAGGGGCCTGAATCCGCTCCCCCCCCCCGCGGTTCGTGCGGTAGCGCTCAGCCGGCGCCCACTTCCCTCAGCCCGCCTCCGTGCTGCCTTAAGCGCGCTCGGCCCATCTGATCTTGATACCATTCCTCCTCTGGCACTTGTCCCACGTGAAGCCCATCCCCCACACTCCCTATTTCTCCTGCCCTGAAAATTGTGTTTTGAGCAGTCGAGGAGCTACGTGTTGGTATGTTGGGGTGGTAGGTGTTTAGGTTCTTTGGAAGAGTGGGAGGAAGGAATCGAAGGTCAACCCCACTCGGTTCCTCATTCATTTCTGCCTCCATTGACTTTCTGGATATACACCCATTATGGGAGGCTTTAGAAAAATTCAGCACTTGGACTGCGTCTTCAAGGTAATGAACTCGGTGGGCTTCCACGCAAATGCCTCGGGTTGTTTGAAGCAGGCGGCGGTGTGGGAAAATCCACTTCTTTGTTTATCTGTGGAAGCCCTAGAATCCGTCGTGTTTGGGTGGTGTATTGACTCCTCCCCCGCTTCCCATTGGGCCTTGCTTTTGCTATTTGATCTTGTCCAAATCTTGCCTTTTGGTGAGAGATTGACCTTTCTAGTTCAGTTGCAGTAAGAGAAAGTGTATTTATCTAGCAAAGAAATGTGCAAATATAAAATTATTTTTAAGCTTCTTCACTGAAATAGTGAATAGGAACAATGGAACGTTTGCAGTATGTGTTTTGGAGTCAAGGGAACAAAATAGAAGCAGAATTATTTAATGAGCCCAAATACTGGAAGGCAATGATGTCATAATGTGCTAGTGAACAGGAAATTGAAATGCTTGAAGTATTAAAACTACTGACTGCTACTCCTAGGTAACGTAGCATTTCGTTTCTTGGGTTTCACAGAAAATGTAACATTTTGAAAGACTTACTGGCAAAATTTAAATTTGTTAGAGGATGATGAAAGTGGAGTGAAAAGATGGTTGTGTTTGTATGTGTTCTAACGACTGCTTGACTTGAAGGTATTCTTTATCTCTCAGGGAAAAGCATAGAAAGATACCGACGAGGATGTGGCCTTATTTAGTGTGGTGTTAAAAAAAAGTCCAGGCAGCAGCAGAAGTTTTGTTTTTTTGTTTTTTTTTTTTTATGTGGCTGTGTATTTACAAGTAAAAGGATGGATATTTGAGATTGTACCATGGCATGCAAACAGTGTTCTTTGGCCTTTTAATGCTTTTTCAAATTTTAATTCCAGTTTGACATAGTGTTATATTAGTTTCAGATGTATAATACAATGATTCAACAATTCTCTACTCAGTGCTCATCACTATAGGTATAATCTTAATCCCCTTCACCTGTTTCACCCATCCCCTCCCACCTACCTCTGGTAACCACCAGTTTCCTATAGTTAAGAGACTTTTTTTAAAAAGGTTTGTGTCTTTTATACCTTGCTCATTTGTTTCTTAAAGATTTTTTTTTATTTAAAAAAAAATTTTTTAATATTTATTATTGAGAGACAGGGCATGAGCATGGGAGGGGCAGAGAGAGGTGGAGACACAGAATCCAAAGCAGGTTCCAGGCTCTGAGCTGTCAGCACAGAGCCGGATGCGGGGCTCAAACTCACAAACTGTGAGATCATGACCTGAGCTCAAGTTGGATGCTTAACCGACTGAGGCACCCAGGCACCCCAAGCCAAACTGAATGGGACTTTTAAAAATAAAAAGGAAATATTGGTAGGAGAAAGAATAGAATCTTTTAATTTTTTGCTGTCCTATAAATTCAAGATTAATTATGTTTTATGCCAGTTTTGTCAAAAGTAATATCAGTTGTATTCCCAGAAAGGAAAAATGATTTATTTTAGGAAACAAATGTAATGCTGTTTAGAAATTGAAGGAAACTGGACAACAGATTATGACATGAAGGAGGCACTTTGGGCTGAAGTGGCACACTAGGTGCCTTGGCATTTCACTGGATTCGTTAGGCTTTTGGTTGTAGCATTAAGGTAGTGGCAGCTGGTTTTGTTAAATAAACACTGTGCTGGAAATCAGGAGACCTGGATGACATCCTGGCCTCACAGCTTCATGACCTCCAGCAATTCCAAATCACTTAATTTTTCTGTAACATTTTTTCCTCTACCAGATTTCTTCATGAGAATTTTAGACCTGGCAAGGGTCCCTGGAGATCATTCTACTCCCGTCTCCCTTAAGTTTACTGAAACCCGGAAAGGTTAAGCAACTTAAGAATACTTAGCAGGGCACCTGGGTGGTTCAGCTTGTTAAGCATCTGATGGCTTCAGCTCCGGTCATGATTTCACGGTTTATGAGTTTGAGCCCCGAGTTAGTCTGGCTCTCTCTCGTTAGCACAGAGCCTGCTTGGGATCCTCTGTCCCCCTCTCTCTCTGCCCCTCCCCACTCATGTGCTGGCACGCACTCTCTCTCTCTCTCTCTCTCTCTCTCAAAAATAAACATTTAAAAAAAGTTTAGTATGATATCCCAGAAAACCCAGAGCTGGACAATAGTTAATGCAATAAAAACATTCAGAAAAACTATTGCAATAGAGGAAAACAGACCTCGGTATAGAACTGGACTCAACTCTGAATACATCAAGGAAAAGCAGACGTTTATAGCCAGGGAGCAGAGTGGGGGCGGGGGAGTCAATGGATGGAAAATTACTACATCAAGAGTAAAGGGGGTTTCTGGCTTAACCCAGCTGACAGGATTCTTGCTAAAATTAGACAATGCAGAGAAGAACAAGGAAGCCCAAAAGTCAGGCCCTAGTTGACAAGAGAGTTCTGAGGAGACGAACGAAATTTTGATTGAGAGACTGTTAGCACTAACATTGAAACCCAGATGTCCCTAGTCTTTGTTATCAACCATACATTTTTTTTAATGTTTATTTTATTTTTTAATTTTTTTTAAATCTTTTTATTTATTTTTGAAGGAGAGAGAGACCGAGCATGATCAGGGGAGGAGCAGAGAGAGAGAGGGAGACACAGAATTTGTTTTTATTTATTTATTTTTATTTTTTAATATATGAAATTTACTGTCAAATTGGTTTCCATACAACACCCAGTGCTCATCCCAAAAGGTGCCCTCCTCAATACCCATCACCCACCCCCCCCTCCCTCCCACCCCCCATCAACCCTCAGTTCTCAGTTTTTAACAGTTTCTTATGCTTTGGCTCTCTCCCACTCTAACCTCTTTTTTTTTTTTTTTCTTCCCCTCCCCCATGGGTTTCTGTTACGTTTCTCAGGATCCACATAAGAGTGAAACCATATGGTATCTGTCTTTCTCTGTATGGCTTATTTCACTTAGCATCACACTCTCCAGTTCCATCCACGTTGCTACAAAAGGCCATATTTCATTTTTTCTCATTGCCACGTAGTATTCCATTGTGTATATAAACCACAATTTCTTTATCCGTTCATCAGTTGATGGACATTTAGGCTCTTTCCATAATTTGGCTATTGTTGAGAGTGCTGCTATAAACATTGGGGTACAAGTGCCCCTATGCATCAGTACTCCTGTATCCCTTGGATAAATTCCTAGCAGTGCTATTGCTGGGTCATAGGGTAGGTCTATTTTTAATTTTCTGAGGAACCTCCACACTGCTTTCCAGAGCGGCTGCACCAATTTGCATTCCCACCAACAGTGCAAGAGGGTTCCTGTTTCTCCACATCCTCTCCAGCATCTATAGTCTCCTGATTTCTTCATTTTGGCCACTCTGACTGGCGTGAGGTGGTATCTGAGTGTGGTTTTGATTTGTATTTCCCTGATGAGGAGCAACGTTGAACATCTTTTCATGTGCCTGTTGGCCATCCGGATGTCTTCTTTAGAGAAGTGTCTATTCATGTTTTCTGCCCATTTCTTCACTGGGTTATTTGTTTTTCGGGTGTGGAGTTTGATGAGCTCTTTATAGATTTTGGATACTAGCCCTTTGTCCGATGTGTCATTTGCAAATATCTTTTCCCATTCCGTTGGTTGCCTTTTAGTTTTGTTGGTTGTTTCCTTTGCTGTGCAGAAGCTTTTTATCTTCATAAGGTCCCAGTAATTCACTTTTGCTTTTAATTCCCTTGCCTTTGGGGATGTGTCGAGTAAGAGATTGCTATGGCTGAGGTCAGAGAGGTCTTTTCCTGCTTTCTCCTCTAGGGTTTTGAGGTTTCCTGTCTCACATTCAGGTCCTTTATCCATTTTGAGTTTATTTTTGTGAATGGTGTGAGAAAGTGGTCTAGTTTCAACCTTCTGCATGTTGCTGTCCAGTTCTCCCAGCACCATTTGTTAAAGAGACTGTCTTTTTTCCATTGGATGTTCTTTCCTGCTTTGTCAAAGATGAGTTGGCCATATGTTTGTGGGTCTAGTTCTGGGGTTTCTATTCTATTCCATTGGTCTATGTGTCTGTTTTTATGCCAATACCATGCTGTCTTGATGATTACAGCTTTGTAGTAGAGGCTAAAGTCTGGGATTGTGATGCCTCCTGCTTTGGTCTTCTTCTTCAAAATTACTTTGGCTATTCGGGGCCTTTTGTGGTTCCATATGAATTTTAGGGTTGCTTGTTCTAGTTTCGAGAAGAATGCTGGTGCAATTTTGATTGAGATTGCATTGAATGTGTAGATAGCTTTGGGTAGTATTGACATTTTGACAATATTTATTCTTTCAATCCATGAGCAGGGAAGAGACACAGAATTTGAAGCAGGCTCCAGGCTCTGAGCTGTGAGCAGAGAACCCGATGTGGGGCTCGAACCCACGAACCATGGGATCATGACCTGAGCCAAAGTCGGACGCTTAACCGACCGAGCCACCCAGGCGCCCCATTTTAATGTTTATTTTTGAAGAGAGAGTGTGTACAAGCTGGGGAGGGGCAGAGAGAGAGGGAGAGAGAGTCCAGAACGGGCTCCGAGCTGTTGGCGTGGAGCCCAACTTGGGGCCCCAACCAAAGAATGGTAAAATCATGACCCAAGCTTAACCAACTCAGCCACCCAGGAGCCCCAGTCATACCTCTTTTTTAAGAGCACTTTTAGGTTGTCGGCTCTTAGTCGCAAGGGAAACTACACACCTTGTTTTTTATTTATCTTTTAATCTACATGATGTTTCACAGAGACCGGGGCAATTTTTTTTTCTTTTTTCTTTTTCTTTTTTTTTTTTTTTTTTGAGAGAAAAAGTGCGAGCTGGGGAGGGGAAGAGAGGGGAGAGCGAGAATCCCAAGCAGGCAGGCCCCGCACTGTCAGCGCAGAGCCCAATTTGGGGCCCGACCCACAAATTACTAGATCATGACCTGAGCTGAAGTCCCACGCTTAACCAACTGAGCCACCCAGGTGCCCCAAACTAGGGCAATTATTTTCAAATAAATGTACTTGTTTAGTAGTGTCTGTTGTCTGGGTTGCTGATAGAATGGAAGAAAATGCAAGGGATTCTGCCACAGTGCATTCAAAGATGAGAAACCTAGTATAGGTTCTTTTCTATTTTTTAAGTTTTTTATTTTAATTCCAATGTAATTAACATACAATACAATATTCAATACAGTCAAATATAGCACGATATAGTGAAATCCCATCACCTATTTCACACCCCCATACACCTCTGCTCTAGTAAGCATCAGTTCCCTATAGTTAAGAGTCTGTTTCTTGGTTTCTTTTTTCCCCTTTGTTTTGATTCTTAAATTCCGTATGAGTGAAATCATATGGTATTTGTCTTTCTCAATCTTCTTTCTCCTAGCATTATACTCTCTACCTCCATCCATGTTTGCAAATGGCAAGATTTTGTTCGTTTTTATGGCTGAATAATATCAACTATATACATACCACATATTCTTTATTCGTTCATCTATCCATGCTACTTACATAATTTCGCTATTGTAAATAATGTTGCAGTAAACATAGGTGTGCATATATCCTTTCAAATTAAGTTTTTGTATTTTTGGAGTAAATACCCAGTAATGTGATTACTGGATTGTGTGGTAGTTCTATTTTTAATTTTTTGAGGAAGTTCCATACTGTTTTCCCCATAGTGTTTTCCACAGTGGCTGAACCAGTTTGCATTCCCAATGGATTATTTTCTTACTGCTGACTAAAAGCAGCTTTTAAAAATTACACTTACCTCTCTTAACAGAAAATGAAGACCTTGTTTGGTTTTGCAAATCAAACAAGAATTTGCTATTTTTAAAGGTGCCTCCGTCGCTTAAGTGTTGACTCTTGATTTCAGCTCAGGTCATGATCTCACTGTTGGTGAGTTTGAGCCCTACATTGGGCTCTCCACTGTGAGTGCAGAGGGATGCTTTCTCTCTCTCAAAATAAGTAAACTTTTATTTATTTATTTATTATTATTACTTTTTTAAACGTTTATTTATTTTTTTTGAGACAGAGACAGAGCATGAACAGGGGAGGGGCAGAGAGAGAGGGAGACACAGAATCCGAAACAGGCTCCAGACTCCGAGCTGTCAGCACAGAGCCCGACGCGGAGCTCGAACTCACGGACCGTGAGATCATGACCTGAGCCGAAGTCGGACGCTCAACCGACCAAGCCACCCAGGCGCCCCTTAAACTTTTTTTTTTTTTTTTTTGAAAAAAGACTGCTATATTTAGTCAAAATCAAAATGCACAGTGAGCAAAATGATTTTTAGATATTTATGTAGAGTATTTTCTAACTCTTGCAAGAGTCAAACATTTAATTTTAGTAGAACTTTTACTATTTCTCAGAAAAATTTTGGCTTACTGTTAATCTTTTGTTAATTTTCTGTTATTTCTCTGATGAAGGTTGGTTGGATAGATGACACTATGATTTCTGGACTCGAGAGAGTTATGGTTGGATAAGTGGATAATCCCAAAAACCTTCATTGGAAACCCTCTGTGGTGTTAGCCAGGTTGGATGTAGGGCATGCTAACACAGCCAGTGCACTCACACAACAGCACAAATGAATGAAAAATTTTCTCCCACTAAGTTGGTTGATAAAATTGACAGGTTAATTCTGTCAAAAACAATGAAACTTGTCAGAGATGTAATTTGCCCAATGGATGTGTAATAGTATTGGAAAAGATAGGAAAATAGTTTGTTCAACTATATATTTTTTTCATTTTTGGCTGCCCTATTTTTTTTGTCTTAGTTTTTATAAAATTTCAAGAAGAATGTTGGTTTTGCCAAATTCTTGAGAGGAATATTATAAAAAAGTGTACTAAAATTTCCAGTATGTTATATTAGTTCTTAAGAGTGTTCCTCACTTCCACAAATCAGTGTCTTTTTATTTATTTTTTATCTTTTTTACATGTCCAATTCTTTTTTTTAAGTTTATTTTTTTGGTAATCTCTACACCCAACGTGGGGCTCAAACTCACAAACCTGGGATCAAGAGTCGCATGCTCTTCTAAGTCAGCCAGGTGCTTCTCAGTGTCTTTTTAGATGTCTTACAACTCTGCTTTCTTAAGCAGAGTTTAAAAATCCAGTTGTTTTGGGGGCGCCTGGGTGGCGCAGTCGGTTAGGCGTCCGACTTCGGCCAGGTCACGATCTCGCGGTCCGTGAGTTCGAGCCCCGCGTCAGGCTCTGGGCTGATGGCTCGGAGCCTGGAGCCTGTTTCCGATTCTGTGTCTCCCTCTCTCTCTGCCCCTCCCCCGTTCATGCTCTGTCTCTCTCTGTCCCAAAAATAAATAAAAAACGTTGGAAAAAAAAATTAAAAAAAAAAATCCAGTTGTTTTGGAAAGTGAGTTTGTTAACATGCGTTAATTCTTAAGAATGTTTTAGAGACTGCTGTTTCTTTAATCAGCATATTGAGTGTTTCAGAGCCTAATCATGTAAGATTTCCCCCCAGGATGGATTAATCAGCCACTGTATTCCAGGTGTAAAGGATTAAAAGCGCATGGCTCATTGAATTGTGATTCTGACTTCAGATTATTTTAGGCTGTGTGAGGGTACTTTGTTAAACTGCTCTTCCAAGTATTCAAAATTCTGCTGGTCTTGTTGATTACTTCTTTCTATTATGCATAGTGAAAATTCCCATGTTTGGTTGTCATTTGTAATTTGTATTTTACTTATTTATTTTTTAAGTTTATTTATTTTGAAGAGAGAGAGAGAAAGAGCAGGCTCTGCACCTCCAGCACGGAGTCCAACTCCGGGCTTGAACTCAGGAACCTCGAGGTTATGACCTGAGGACTTAATCAACTGATCCACCCAGGCGCCCCATGTAGTTTGTAATTTTTAGATTGCAGTGAGTTAAAGTAAAACTTTGTGTAAAAGTAACGCCTTTCAGCAGTCATCTGGGTTAATTAGCATGATGACTTTACGTGGGAGGATATACTAAATCTTTGTAAACTCTTCTGTTACAAAGGTGTTCTGTACTGCTATGATAGAGGAATCAGGTAGTTTCACATGAACCAGCAGGTTAAAGCCATCTTGTATTTTTTTAATTTCTTTTATTTTTTTTAACTTACATCCAAGTTAGTTAGCATATAGTGCCACAATGATTTCAGGAGTAGATTCCTTAATGCCCCTTACCCATTTAGCCCATCCCCCCCTCCCACAACCCCTCCAGTAGCCCTCTGTTTGTTCTCCATATTTAAGAGTCTCTTAGGTTTTGCCTCCCTCCCTGCTTTTATATCATTTTTGCTTCCCTTTCTTGTGTTCATCTGTTCTGTCTTAAAGTCCTCATATGAACGCAGTCATATGATATTTAGTCTTTCTCTGACTAACTCCGGTTAGCATAATACCCTCTAGTTCCATCCACGTAGTTGCAAATGGCAAGGTTTCATTCTTTATGATTGCCAAGTAATACCCCTGTGTGTGTGTGTGTGTGTGTGCATACCACATCTTCTTTATCCATTCATCCATCGATGCACATTTGGGCTTTTTCCATACTTTGGCTATTGTTGATAGGGCTACTATAAACATTGGGGTGCATGTGTCCCTTCGAAACAGCATCCCTGTATCCCTTGGATAAATACCTAGTAGTGCAGTTGCTGGATCATAAGGTAGTTCTATTTTTAATTTTTTGAGGAACCTCCATACGGTTCTCCAGAGTGGCTGCACCAGCTTGCATGCCCGCCAGCAGTGCAAAAGAGATCCTCTTTCTCTGCAAACTCGCCAACATCTGTTGTTGCCTGAGTTGTTAATGTTAGCCATTCTGACAGGGGTGAGGTGGTATCTCATTGTGGTTTTGATTTGTATTTCCCTGGTGATGTTGAGCATTTTTTCATGTGTCGGTTGGCCCTCTGGATGTCATCTTTGGAGAAGTGCCTATTCATGTCTCTTGCACATTTCTTCACTGGATTATTTGTTTTTGGGGTATTGAGTTTAGTAAGTTTTTATAGATTTTGGATACTAACACTTTATCTGATATGTCATTTGCAAACACCTTCTCCCATCCTGTCGGTTGCCTTTTAGTTTTGCTGATTGTTTCCTTCACTGTGCAGAAGCTTTTTATTTTGATGAGGTCTCAATAGTTCATTTTTGCTTTTGTTTCCCTTGCCTCTGGAGACGTGTTGAGTAAGAAGTTACTGCGGCCAAGATCAAAGAGGTTTTTGCCTGCTTTCTTCTCGAGGGTTTTGATGGCTTCCTGTCTTACATTTATGTCTTTCATCCATTTTGTGTTTATTTTTGCATATGGTGTAAGAAAGTAGTCCAGATTCATTCTTCTGCATGTCGCTGTCCAGTTTTCCCAGCACCACTTGCTGAAGAGACTGTTTTTATTCCATTGAATATTCTTTCCTGCTTTGTCAAAGATGAGTTGGCCATATGTTTGTGGGTCCATTTCTGGGTTCTCTATTCTGTTCCATTGATCTGAGTGTCTGTTTTTGTGCCATAAAGCCATCTTCTAACACAGCTGTGTTGAGGGTCCCCAAACTAGACATAGAAGATGGTCATTCATCTTGTTTCCTACATTTTTGCACCTTTGAAGCCTTCAGGTGTATCTTAAATGAAAAACTCCTTCATTTAAATTAATAAATAAAATAAATAAATAAATAAATAAAACTTTAATTTTATCACTTGATCATTTTTTTCACTTTGATTTGTGTAATGAATTCTGTAGGTTAACAGGTTAGTTTCTAGTGATGGATTATTCTAGTTTATTGATATAGTTAACATTAGGTCACTTTAAGTGAAAGTACTACCATGACATTTAAAGTAGTTTTGAAATATTTATCCATGTCAACTCTTTTCCTGAAAAATTTTTTAAAGTTTATTTATTTATTTTGAGGCAGAGAGTGAGAGTGTGAGCACCCTGCCAGAGGGGCAGAGAGAGGGAGAGAAAGAGAGAAAATCCCAAGCAGGCTCTGCAGCACTGTCAGCTCGAGGCCTGAATTCACCAACCATGAGATCATGACCTGAGCCAAAATCAAGAGTTGGACACCTAACTGACTGAGCCATCCAGGTGCACCCTGAAATTTTTTTAAATTTCGCATTTAGCAAAAGACTCTTCTTCCTTAAAACCTCACGTGCAATACCTGGGGGAAATTATAAGAGGACAAAAACTCTTTGTGATGTAATTTATGGACACCTGGTTTACTTATTATAGATTATGTGTTCTCTAGACTTTTGTCCTTATTTGTGGCTGTAAATACGTAAACTGTCAGATAAGCATGGTTTTTAGTGAAACAAGCGAATATCAAACTTTTTGGTTCTTTCATAAATAGACTGGACTTTTTTTTAACACTGAAAGTAATAAAGAACCATTATTTTCCAAGGTGACCTCATAAAAAGCTGCAGTTATTACTTGATTTTTTACTACTGCTTTAATAGAATTTATAGTTTTGTATACATAGCTAACAGTTTTAAGTTCTTGAATAAACTGGTTTTACCAGGCTATACTACTTTAAAAAGTAGAATTATGAAAGAACTAGAACTCATGTTTACACTAGTTCCAAGGTAAATAAAGTAAATGAAGCACTGAAGAGAAAAAGGATATTTTCCTCTTGGTCCATGTGGGCTGATCATGGGGAAATCTCCAGTAGTAGCAGAATGTTGCATTGCAAAATCAGGGCTGGGCTGAGGAAATAGGTGAGGTTGATTTATGTTAGGGTGGTAGTGTTAAGCCCTGACCCATTCAGGTTTTGGTGACACATGGCTGCCTGACAAGCATGTAGTTTTGGCACCTGCTATTGATGCGATCATGTGGTGACTGTGGAGTATTGTTTGTGCTTCTTGTCAGAATAGAAGTCTTTTGGAACAGAAAGAACAATGTTTTGGGGAGTTAGAGGCTAGGGAAGAATAATGTCTAAAGATTCTTTTTAGCTACTCAGAGAAACTGTCCTGAAACAAGATTATATTTTCTAGCCCTCTGCTGGCACTTTCATTTGGTGGAGGTTTTTTCCTAATGTTAGCCATGCTTTTTATATACTGAAATGATGAAAATCTCTGGCTTTGTAAGGCTGGAACCTTAACAGAGCAGTGGGATAGTTTTCTTTTAGGCCTTGGCATCACAGCCAAGCAAGATGGGTGTCAACCTGTATAAGGGAAGTTTAGAAATAACTAGAAGATTCTTTTGTCCTCCTATAATTCCCCCCAGGTACCTAATTGTGCCTATTTCTTTGGCTTAAGTCTTTGATTCCCTAGTAAAATGCTTATGTTTTGTAACCTTCTCCTTCATGATATAATATAATTCAGATCCTTTGCAGATCATGGATTTTTCTAGATAAGGGAAAACTGCAGAAGAACTCTGGTCTACTGGGGATGGGCACTACAAGAAGAAGATAAACACATAGAGGGAGAGGAGTTTTTACCTACTTAATAATTTTGAGAAAGACTGACCCTATTATATTCTTTTTTTTTTTTTTTTTTTAGAGAGAGGGGGAGAGAGGGGGGGGGGGGGGGGGGGGGGGGGAGGGAGAATCCCAAGGAGGCTCTGTGCTGTCAGAACTGTGAGATCATGACCTGAGCCAAAATCAAGAGTCGGATGTTTAAGTGTCTGAGCCCAGCACGCCTGGCCCTGTTATATTCTTTGGTTGAGATGCCATCAGATTAAAACCTTAGTTAGTGTCTAGGATATTTTTAGAGGATGCTATTTAAATTGGTACTTTGGGCAATTTTTAAATCATTCCAGTTGTTTTATTTTTTATTTTTATTAAGTTTATTTTTTGAGAAAGAAGGAGAGTTTGAGTGGGAGAGGGGCAGAGAGAGAGAGAGAGAGAGAGAGAATCCGAAGCAGGCTCTTTCCCAGAGCCTGACACAGGGCTGGATCTCACAAACCGTGAGATCATGACCTGAGCCAAAATCAAGAGCCAGATGCTCAATGGACTGAGCCACCCAGACACTCCCTAGTTGTTTTAAAAAATAACATTTCTTAATGATCAGGATAATATGTATTCACTAGTAAAAACCAGAAAATACAGAAAAAAACTATCACTTAAAATCCTATATCCTAAAGAAATCTGCTCTTAAGACCTTGATGAATATATCTCCAGTTACTTTTTTTTTTTTTTTTTTTTTTTTTACAAATATGGATACCTTTTCCCAAAAACATACTATACTGTAATCAACTTTTATGGCCTACCTTTTTGTCTATGCCATTAATATCTTTCCACATTAATAAATATTGAATTATAACATTTTAAAATGGCTGAACAGTAGTTTGTGGAAATATTTAACTCTGCTTTTTAAAAATTTTGGTACTCCCAATTTTTTGCTATTTTGAATAGTGATACAGATAACATCCTTGCAATGAAATCTTTGCACCTCTTTGCCTATGTATGGAGACTTCATTTAAGCCATCTTTTTTCTTCACAGAGGTTTTTTTAAAATGGATTTTGAAGCAGAACGTGCTGAACACAATTTAAGTTAGCCTGGATGATTCTGCCTTCATAGGAACTGTCACTTGTACAGTGGCATTCTCAATTTATTTTAACATAGATTATTTCTCACATATCTTTCTGACAGTTGTTGGGCTTTTGATAGCCAGTCGGAAAGAGAGACGACAGAGCAATTAGCAGGTACTTCTTGGTGTTGACCCAAACACAGCGTTGTAGTTTTTGGCTTCTCCTCCCTGCTTTCTTACTTTCTTACTTTCTTTTTCTTCCATAGACTGGGAGACCACATCTTATAAATATATTAGAACTGTGTTTGAAATAAAATGACTTAGACGTTTTAAAAGAAAACCTAAAGCCTTCTCCTTGGAATATTATCAGGGGCTTTATGACAGGTGGCTAGGCTGAAAGATGCTTTTCTTGCTTATTTCTGGTTTTTGGCAGTGGTCTAGGTAATTGTCAGAAGTCTGATCTCTGAATAAACTATGTTTGGGCTCGATTTCATATATGGCCTCTGCACTTAATTTTCTTCACCCAAGTGATGCTCATTGTCACAGTGTGTATTGAGTATATGAAGAAATGACAAACAGGGCTGTTAATGAAATCTGTTCCTGCCCCCATGGCTTTCGCTGGTGATGTTAGCAACTTGTTAGACTCTGATGGAGATAGTGCATTACCAGAAATTGGAATCTTTTTTAAAATGTTAAAAATCAAAAAATAAAAATGTTAAAAACAAATTTAAATATAAAAGATTGCTAAGGTAGAGTTCATTAAAATAGATTTCAATCTTTTGTTAGGAAATAATTAATTTTTTTCCTGCAAGAAAATAGTTTTTGAAATTTTGATATCATCTTTGTATATATTTTCAATAACCTAGAGATAAACAGTGTTCTAATTGTACCATTTCATCCAAAAGACCAGTCTCCGTCATTCTACCATGTTTTATACAAATTCTTGTCCTATCTCTTCCATTGTAGAGGAACTTTGTATACAGTATTCCTAATATTCCTTTGTACTTGGAGCTCTGATAGATTCTCTTTTACCACTGTCTGCTTGAATAATAACAAAGGATATCTGGTAATCAAGATATCTGAGTTTTAGCTTGACCCTAATGGTTATTAGATGTGTAACCTGGGGCAAATTGCTTAATGTTTATGAACTTTGGTTTCTTCATCTGTAAAATGAGGGTTTTAAAATAGGTGATTACTAAGATCACCCTTCACTTGCATGATTATAAGATGAAATCAACACACATTTGCTAAATACCCATCCTCAGAGCCAACGTTCAGATACATACCCTTCAATTCAACAGGCAGAACATAGTGTTTGTTGTAGCAGTCTGAACGGAGAAACTTTCTAGGATGATGATAATTCTGTCTTAATAGAATGGTTGCCCACAGCTGTATATAAATCATTAAAACCTATGAACTCTGTACATTTAAGATCTTTGCATTTCATACCTTGTAATAACACCCCAAGTCTAAATAACTTAAAAGTGCTTTTTTAGGGGCACCTGGCTGGCTCCAGTCTGTAGAGCATGCAACTCTTGATCTCAAGGTTTTGCGTTGGAATCCCATGTTGGGTATAGAGATTACTCAAAAATAAAAAAATCTCAGGGCACTTGGGTGGCTTAGTTGGTTAAGTGCCCAGTTTCAGCTCAGGTCATGATCTCATGGTTTGCGACTTCAAGCCCACATCAGGCTTCCTGCTGATGGTACGGAGCCTGCTTGGGATTCTCTCTCTCCCTCTCTCTCATTTTCAAACTAAATAAATAAATAAATAAAATCCTAGGTTTTTTTTTAAACCTTTCTCCTTGTAACAAATCACAAAATTCTTTATCCTTCAATACTTTTGAAAGGGCTGTTTCAAAAACTATTATTCATATGATTTTCTTTGTTTAAACTCCTACTTGTGCATAGCTAGGGCTTAGCAACAGTTCTCCATCTGTATTCTTTAAATTTTGAGCCTTAGAAGGATTTAATTGACAAAAATAACTCAAAGAAACAGTGGCTCATTTTTTACGTTTTGTCTTTATGTGTTGTATTAAATAAGCATGATATCTTTGGAGACATAGAAGCTATAGTTTAATGCAAGAACCCAGGCATCTCTTGGATGCTAATATAACTTAAGTGCTGAAAGCATAAATTTCCATTAAGTACAGTGATTTGTCTCTACACTTTGTAAACAAGTTACAGCAAATATTCTAAACTCCATGAAGTATGCCCTAAATATTTATATAATTTATATTTATGTGGTACTAATATAAGGTTTAGTTACCATGCAATTTATCATTGCTATTCTATGAAGATATTATTAGCATTAATAGTAGTTGCCCTTTATTAAATGTTTTCTATATACTGAGCACTGTTAGATGTGTGTTTATCTCATTCCTATGAACATACTGAGGTTTTATTAGCCCTCTTTTATAGATAAGGAAATTGAGGTGTAGAAGTATTTTATTAAGGTATAATTTATCACCAATAAAGTACACACAACTTAAGGGAGAGACTTAATTTTTACGTACACATACACCCCTGTAACCACCATCCTGATACAGAATTAATTCCAGCACTTCAGAAGATCCATGCAGGCGCCCCCTCCTGGTCATTACTTGCCTGAAGGTTACCACTGTTCTGACCTACGCCACCATGTATTTGTGTCTCTTGTGTCTGACTTGTTTCACTCAGTGTTATGTCTGAGATTGATCCATGTTGTTGATTATATTATAGTTTCTGTATTATAATTGTATGCCATCATTGACCCATTCTTCTGGTAAGAGACATATGAGTAGTTGTTCCTAGTTTTGGGTTATTACAAATATAACAAAAAGCATTTTACTTTGAAATTTAAGTGTTTTTTTTTAAATTAAGTTTATGAAAGTTGGATTTTTCCCCCATGTACTTATACATATTTGTGCTATGTGACCAAAGTGTTCATTTTACTTGGGACCTAAAATAATATAGGAGTTTTAGTTTTTTTAACATTAAAGATCCTAGAAAGCCCAATATATTTAAGATCCTTCAAAACTATTTTTTGCTTTTAAGTAAGCGCTCGTAATTAATAAACGCATTTGAAATTATCTTTACCCAGCTTTACATAAAGTAGTGCTACAAAACAAATCTGATATTACTGGAAATAAATGGCATTTTCTTATTTATATGAAACACAAATCAAACTGCATTGACTCCATAGCTGATGGCATTTCTGATTTGTGAGCTGTAGATCTGCAAATACTGTCTTAATGAATGCCAAATCCTTATAGGACTATTTATTCTCAGAAATCTTTGAGATGTATAGAGATGAATATTTGTAGAGTTTCTCAATTTCACTATTCGTATGTATTAATAAAGATTTATCTTTCCTGGAAGAAACAATTTTAAAAAGAGCATGGCTCTATAAAATCTCTTACAGACTTTTAATTAGCTGTGTGTATACAGTTGCATGTTAATGAACATGTATGTTTATGCAGAATTTCAGTGGTTTTAAAGTAGAAAAACATGGGGCACCTGGATGGCTAAGTCAGTTAAGTGTCCGACTTCGGCTCAGGTCATGATCTTACAGCTTGTGAGTTTGAGCCCCGTGTTGGGCTCTGTGCTGACAGCTCAGACCCTGGAGCCTGCTTTGGATTCTCTGTCTTCCTCTCTCTGTGCCTCTCCCTTGCTTGCACTCTGTCTCTCCCTCTCTCTCAAAAATAAGATTCAAAACAAAAAAATTAAAGTAGAAAAACAGGATAATGACTTTTTTTAAAGATTTTTTAAAGTTTATTTTGAGAGAGAGAGCTAGCGTGGAGGAAGGGCAGAGAGGGGGGGAAAGAGAGAATGCCAAGCAGGCTCTGTGCTATCAGCACAAGCCTGACCAAGGGACTCAAACTCACAAACCATGAGATGATGCATGACCTGAGCTGATTTAATTTTTTAAAATTCAACCCAGCATGGGTTTCAAACTCACCACCCTGAGATCAAGAGTTGCATATTTTTCTGACTGAACCAGCCAGGAATCCCTAAAAATTCTGTATTTAAATTAAAATACACGTCATCTGTGTTGTTGTTCATAATGTGAGTACCTCATCTGTTTTTTGTTTTGTTTACAGTCTTGAGGTCTTTTTTTTACACTTACCATGCTATGAATTCATAGAGAATGGGTTCCAGCAGTTTCAGGTTCCTTTCCATTGGTTCTCACAAAATGTGCCCGAGTGGAACAGGCTGACACTTCAGAAAGTACCTTTCTCGTTGGCTTTCTTCTTTTTCTGATCATTTTCCTTCGCACGCTTTAGCAAGCTATTTTGACTCTTGGAGTGCTTAATATGCTCAATACTTAAATGAACTGTCTTGCAAGAATCTTGCCCTTAACTTATTTGTTTACAACAATGCCAACAGCATCCTGGGTAACACTGTAGACTCTTCCAGTTTTGCCATGGGACCACATTTGGGCATTCTGTTCTGAACAATGCCCATTCCTTTGATGCCTGCAATATCACCTTTCTTGTAGATTTGCATATATGTGGCCAAAGGACAAACTCCATGTTTTCTAAGAGGTCTAGATAATATAGGGGGTGCCTCTTCTCTTTTCCTTTGTGTTGATCATTTTGATGAATTACTGGAAGATGGTTCCAGCCAAAAGGCCCAAGTACCTCATCTTAAATAAAAGGAATGTGGAATAGTAAAATGGTTATTTAATTCTAGAAAAAAAAAGAACTAGCTGTCTTTATTCAATTAAATATATAAAGGCACATGTTTTAAACTAAGATACTTCTTTTGTTTAATTTTTGTTTTCTTTGTTTGCATTTATTAAAAACAGTAAAACTTGGTTTTAACTGGTAAGTCTCAATAGTACCATTGCACCTTTACAGTACACACTTTATTTTTCTGGGCATCCAGTGCACTCGTGAAACTATAAAATAATGTATGGTGCTGAGACAGAGGAGAATTAAGCACAATCTATTACAGAAATAAACAGCTGATGAATATAGTCATTTGTTGCCAACTTTTTAAGAGACTAAAGAGATAGAGTGTCAGTACTCTTGTAGTGTTGACTAGAGATTTGGCCGAGTAAACATAACTTTGAGAAGACCTGCCTTCTATATCCAGGGTTTTCTTCAAAGAGAAAAACATCATGACAGAACCTTGACTTTGGTCCCTAAAATGCTTTGACTATTAAGAAAACAAGCACCCATGCTTCTGAGTGAAGGGTCAGGGGAATCCCTGAGGGGCCTAGAAAGGGAGCAGAGAGAGTAGCTGACTCAGCTTCTCTAGGAGGCATACCTCTTATGCCATCAGTGTCTGTGAGCACTGTGTTAGTGTTTAATTTATGTGCTGTTTGGCATGGTGGCTTTTATTGTTCTCTGACAGTGGAATGGATGTTTCATTGTTAGAAAGTGAACAAAGGCTACTTTTGAACAGCACTCAGAGTTTACACCAGGGTACTGTCTTATTATTTTGTGTTTTTTCAACTTTTTGTTTCTGAGGACCAAGTAAATGCAGTCTGACTGGAGGGACACTTTTGTTTTTGTTTTGTTTTGTTTTAGAAAGTAGGCTCCAGGCCCAATGTGGGGCTCGAACTAATGACATAGAAATTAAGAGTCACATGCTCTGGGGACTGAACCAGCCAGGCACCTCTAGAGGGCGCCTATAGAGCACACCTTTGCAATTTGATTTATAAACTCTGAAAATGAGTGGTAATTTTTACCATTCATGGTGAACAAACATATGTCACCATTTCATACATAGTTCACTTAGCCTTTAGAAAAGTTGCCTTTTATTTCCTTATAATTAGACCATCTTTATTCTGCTTTCACATTTTAGAAATCAGCCATTGTTTTTCCCTCTGCGTCTGTTGTAATCATGTAAGTATGTATGGGGCGCCTGGGTGGCTCATTTGGTTGAGCACTTGACACTTGATTTAGGCTCAGGTCTCAATCCCAGGGTCATGAATCGAGCCCCCACATGAGACTCTGCGCTGAGTGTGGAGCCTGCTTGGGATGCGCTCTCTCTCCCTCCCTCTGCCCCTTTCCCCTGCTTGCATGTTCTCTCTCTCTCTCTCTCTCTCTCTCTCTCCCTCTCCCTCTCCCTCTCTCTCAAATAAAAATTAAAAAATAAGTATGTAAATTACTAATTGGGATCAAGATAGATTCAGTTACATGAATATGAGTTGACAAAAAAATTTGAAATCTGCAGGATTAATAATATTACCCTTTGGGGAGACATTTGGTATATCTGTTGTACATTGTATGTACTGATGTCCTATCAGACACTTTATTTGATCCCCAAATTTAAGTTAGAGTTTGGGCTGTGAACTTCCATTATTTTCTTTCTTTTTTTCTTTTTATTTATTTATTTTTTAACGTTTATTTATTTTTGAGAGAGAGACCGAGTACGAGCTGGGGAGGGACAGAGAGAGAGGGAGACCCAGAATCCAAAGCAGGCTGAGCTGTCAGCACAGAACCTAACGCAGGGCTCGAACCCACAAACTGTGAGATCATGACCTGAGCTAAAGTCGGTCGCTTAACCGACTGAGCCACCCAGGCGCCCGTAGGGACTTTCATTATTTAGTAGTAACCCTACTGGATGATAATCATTCTAAGTGTTTCTTTTCTTTTTAGTCTTTGGAGATTGACTTTGGTTTTTGCCTATGATTTTTCACATATACTTAGGGTTGCCATGTACAGCTCTACAGACTTTGCACAGCGTAGCTGCAGGAAGAGCCCTTCATGTAAACTGCAGTGATGGTGGTTCTGCTGGAGTTGTGCAGTGGGGCAGCCAGCTGTCCCTACCTTTACTTTCTGTGGTACTGCTTAGTTTAATTGGCATTCTTGTCCAAATTGCCTTTTGATTCAATTGAGTAGTATTTGAGAAACTCTGGTAACTTCCATGAGAATTCCTTTTAAGCCTCTCTGCCATGGAATTGTGTCTGTCTGGATTGTTTTGGACTTATCCTAAGGGGAGTATATAGAGTAGTCAGTATTCAAAATTTGAAGAATATACAACTTAAGGTTTTAAAATCCCATTGATTGGGAAATAACACAGTCTTGTTAGTTTTTTTTTTTTTTTGGTCCCCAGACACCAACCTGGGTATCCTGTATGTCAATCCTATTCTGCACTAACTACCCAAAGTTAGTGTCAAACTCCACACGTTTAAGGGCTCAGTCCCACAAGACACCTTCACTGTAGATGCCAGTACTGGGTCCTCAGGCTACCTGCACTTCTGTCCAATTTAGCCACAAATTTGGGGGTTCTCGCACCCCTGTCTCAGGTTCTGTAATTTGCTAGAACAACTAGAACTCTGGAAAATGAAAGAGATGCGTAGGACCAGATGTGGTGAAGGGGCACAGAGCTTCCATGTCCTCAGTGGACATGCTGCCCTCCTGGCACCTCATTGTCTTCAGTAACCTAGAATTACCCTGAACCCTATCATTTAGGGGATTTCATGGAACTTTCATTACATGGGCATGATGGATTAAGTCATTAGTTATTGGTGATTGCACTCAATCTCCAGCCCCTCTCCCTTCCTGGGAGGTCCACCTTTCTGGTGACCAGGCCCCATCCAAACGCTATTTAGTAGCCCCACCACTACCAAGTCCCCTTGTTAAATAAACTCAGGTACAGTTGAAATTGTCTTATAAATAACAAAAGGTACTCCCTTCACTCAGGAATTTCCAGGGCTTTAGGAGCTCTAGGCCAGGACCAAGAACAAAGACCAAATATATTTTTTATTATACCATACTTGAATAGTACTGAATAGTTTGTAAAGATGTTAGAAAAAAAAAAAAGTGCTCAACAATAGAAGATTGATTAAATAATGAAACAATACCAAATCACTGTTAAAACTGTTGTGTGTATGTAGGCACAGAAAGGAATTTGTGTAAACTGTTTTGAACTTGGTTAACATCTTCAGTTTCCAAATGCAAGAATTTGTTGGTAGCAAATAACACCAACATAAGAAAAGAATTCTAGAGAGCTGCCAACACAGCACAGACAGTGTATAATTTATGAAAAAGTTGTGTTCCAAAAGTTAGCTGCTTGAAATTTTGAATATATTCTCCCTGTTAAGGAACAAAAATTCAACTGAATAAATGTGAAGGTCTAATTGGCCTTATTAAGTGATTTGTTGAATCAGGTGGCATCCCATCTAGCAAGTAGTGGGGAGCTCCGAGGAGTTGTACAAAAATTTGGAAGGGTTTTATAGGAAGAGGGTGGGGCGAGGAAGTTATTAGCAAAAGAAAAGGATTGTTCCAGGCACTGTCCCTTTTTCTTCTTTTTCTTCCGTGATGAGAAGGGCAAGGGGGTTCATGGGTTACCTCATCTTCCTTTGCGGGATGGAGAGTGCCATATGACAGATTACCTCATCTGGTGCCAATCAGAAAGTTCCTGACTGACCAGTTAAGAGTTATTTCCTAGGGGGGTTGGAACTCTGGTTAGGTTAGGTATTAAGCCCTGTTTGGTGACTTAGCTTAAGTGGCTCCATTTTGGGCCTGGGGGTTTCCTTATAACACCTCAAAGAAACAATATTGTAAGTACTCTGGGCCCTGCTCAGCCTAAAGCCAACTTAATTTTATCCTTGGAATTCTTGGATTATATGCAGCATCTACACTTAAAACAATTTTATGAATTGACTTCATTTTAAGTTCCAACTAGAGTCCAAAACAGATCTTCATTCAGTAGAATGAGGAGTTGGGAGAATAGATTGAACACAGCAAAGCATCAGATATTAAAGTCTGACTATTGGTAATTTGTTAACTAAATCTTCAGAGAAGGAGATAGATTTCTACATCTCCCTTTGTGTCCAAGAGGATAGAATGGAAATAAGATTTCCTTAGAAAGCCAGTCACTATTCATGGTTATCTTTTGCCCCCCTCCTTTTTTTACTCTAAAAGTAATGCATATCCATTTAGAAATAAATACCCATTTACTTAAAAGTCAACGATAATCTCAGTTTATTGTCAAGTAATGCAGAAAAAGTGTGTGCTAATATACATGCAACACAGATAAAGCACATGGGACCAAAATATTAGTAGTTTGTGAATATAGATGGTTATAAGGTTATGTTCTTTCAACTTTTCTGTAAGTTTAATTTTTTTCCAAAAGAAGATGGGGATAAAAAAAACTTAACAGGAATATTCCTTTATCTCCAGTCCCCAACCCTATTCACCTCTACAGAGGTAAACTGTTAGCTTGTATCTTTTCAAGCGATGAATTAAAAAATTAATTTACAAAGATATAGAAGTACAATTTTTTGCATAAATGTAATCATAGTATAAGTAGAATTATACTACATTTACTGATATTCTGCTTGTTTCTTCTATTTAACAGATGTATTACTTTTCTACTGCATCATAAATTACCACAAACTTAATGACTTAAAACAATACATAGAAAGTCCCGGAGGTCAGAAATGGGTTTCACCGGGCTAAAATCAAGGAGTGCTGTGTTTCTTCAGGACACTTAGGGAAAATCGATTTTCTGGCATTCTGCAGCTTTTAGAGGTCACCTGCAGTCCTTGCCTCCTGGCCTGTTCCTCAACCTTCAAAGCATGTTGAACCTTAGCATCTTCAGATATCTTTGATTTTCTCTCTCTTTTTTCTTCTTTTCTTTCTTTCTTTCTTTCTTTCTTTCTTCAGATATCTTTGATTTTCTCTCTCTTTTTTCTTTTCTTTCTTTCTTTCTTTCTTTTTTTTTTTTTTTTTTTTTGAGGGAGAGAGAGGGTGCAAGTGAATGAGGGGAGGGACAGAGTGAGAGAGAGAGAAGCGGGACTCACCCATAGCGCGGCTCGTGTTTTACCTGAAGTGGGGCTCCAGCTCACCTGATGTGGGACTTGAACTCACAAACTGTGAGATCATGACCTGAACCAAAGTCCAATATTTAACCAACTAAGCCACCCAGGTGCCCCCCAGGTCTCATGCATTTAATTCTTCCTTCTTCTCCACAAGTCTCGTTGAAATAACAAAAAGAAATAGAAACAGAGAAAATGCTGATAAACTTGGAGAATACCAGAAACTGAGGGTGTTTACTAGAAACTTTGTTACTTCTACAAGACATGATGTTGGAGAGATTTCATTGAACTTTTCACTGACCAATTCTCAGTCTTAAAAGAAAATAACCTGAAATGTTGATTAATGCCCACTCCTCCTCCTACCAACCCCGCAGCAAAAACAAAGCTCAAAGCTACACATATTGTGAGCAAGGGAGTCAGTTGAATGGAAGCAAGCCTAGATCTTGGCTTATACTTCTCGGCTTCTTTGTTGGACCTCTTCTGCTCAATTCAGTAGGATGTTGGTTTTTCTCAGGGCTTCATGGCTTTAGTTACCATCTCTTGATGACAGTTTCCAAATGTAAATCCAGTTACCACCACTACTATCTCCTTTCCTCCTATGCACATTAAAATCCAAAAACCTTTAAGTCAGAAAGGGGAAAGGTCTTAAAAACCTTTCCTCCTTTTACTCCTTTTTTCTTTTTCCTCTTGTGTACCATAAGTTTGCTGATAATGCCAAATGGCATCAACAAGTATGTAGAGTTTAAAACTATTTTTGGCTATCAGGATAAAATGCTCCCTTTGATTAACAACCTTTTGGCTACCATTGCTTACTATTTTAGGTTGAATTCTCTTACCCACCCCTGATTCCAGGAGATGGACATGACAGCCACACTTTACCTGAAGAATGGAAATATTTGCCCTTCCTTGCCTTACCAGATGGCGCACACAACTACCAGGAAGGTAGGTAAACAATGGAGCAATTACTAGGTGCCCCCCCCCCCCCTTCTTTTTCTTTTTAATTTACCAAGACATCTTAGATTCTAAATATTTTGGTGAATGAAAGGCCTTTGGCTTCTTGTAACTATTTATAGAACACGTAAGTGTTTGTTTGGAGATGACTAGTCAGACACTGGAAGATTTCCAGAGGAGTGCTGGGCTTTATGTTGGTAATGTTGTTGAACATTGGCCACTCTTTTGCCAGGAGCACTGGCTAAATTAAGTATTTGGCCAGATTAGGACATCTGTTACTGGTAGCACTTTTCTGCATTTATTCTTGAGACTCCTCTTAGAGGGAAGCTACAGGGCTTACCTATACTAGCTACTGTTCGGGGCTCTAGCTGCAAACTTAACTAGCTTAGTACACCTCTGTCCACCTGGGATTGCTTCTCCACCCCTAGGGCCACTGCTATTGCCGTGCTCTGCTTAAAGTTGCGTGTAAGGGGCACCTGGCTGGCTCATTTGGTAGAGCTTGCGACTCAATCTTGGGGTTGTAAATCTGAGCCCCATGTCGGGTGTAGAGATTACCTAAAAGTAAAATCTTAAAAAAATAAAATATAAAAGTTTATGTGTCAGAGAAGCATGTTAACATCCTCAGAGAAAGCAACACTGTGAGGTTAGTACTGAGTCTCCTACCTATAAATGCATGTTTTGACTGGCTTAACAAAGAACTAAGTTTTATCATGGCATTAGGGGCTCTACCAAAACACCAGATTAAAACTTGGTTTAATTACTTATTTTCCTAATATTTAATAATTTTCATATGAAATGAAACAAAATGTTACTATGCAGTTTAACATAAAATCTAAATACATTATTTTTAATCTTACAAATATTTTGGTGTACTTTTTTATCATGAAAGTTTTTAAATAGAAAAAAAGTTTGAAAAAATAGTATAGCAAATATTCCACGAGTTTTCTTTATGTGTGTGTACAGTTTTGCCCTACTATCTGAAAGTCTAGCACCATGTTGCAGACATCACGACAGTTTACTTCTAAATACTTCAGTATGCACTCCTAAGAATAAGATCATTCCTCAGGATAACTTCCAGTACCATTATCACAGCTAAGAGATTTAACAGTAATTCGAGAATATCATCTAAGATCTAATCCATGTTCAAATTTCCCCAGTTATTCCAAGAATTTCTTGGATCCATCCAAGATTCATGAGTGGCCTTTCATTTTTATGATTCTCTACTTTTAATCTGGAATAAAGTATTTTCTGGGATAAGTGACTGTAGTTTCAACTTAATCTGTTCAGCCTCCTGGTCTTTTGAGAATGCCTGAATGAATGTACACAATCAGGCAGTGAGAGGGATGCTAAGAAACCAGTGGTTGCAATGCTAGGTGTTAAGTATGACATGGGTTCCTTGTTACATCATCATTTTTGCTTTAATTAACTGCATATAATAACTTCAATTTACATTATTTATTAATAAGGGTAATTCACTTTGGTATTTACATTTTTTCTGTGTGTCTCTTAGATACTGTATTTTTTCACTTGCCACCCAGAAATGGAAATGGAGCTACAGTATATGGTATCTCCTGCTATCGGCAAATTGAAGCCAAGGTATGGTAGTACAATGAAAAACAACAAAAACACTGATAGTGTTTTTAAAATTTTTATAAACAATTTGAAGTTGTTTTCCCAGTAGTACCAGTTTATTCACATGAATGTTTTTGTAAGTTGACATGGTAAGTATAATTGCCATAAAATAGTTTGTCCATTTTTTTTTTAAATGTTTATTTTTGAGAGAGAGCGCACGAGCAGAGGAGGAGCAGAGGAGGGGCAGAGAGAGAGAGGGACAGAGGATCCATAGTGGGCTCTGTGCTCACAGTGGAGAGCCCAATGCAGGGCTGGAACTCACAAACCATGAGATCATGATCTGAGCCCAAGTCAGGTGCTTAACCGACTGAGCCACCCAGGCATCCATTGTCTCTAGATAGTTGTACCTAAATTATTCATCTGTCTTCAGAATGCTGTATTTAAATTTTACAGTGTCCTTGAATTTTCTTTTTCTAATGTTTGGTATGTAATTTAGAAAAATTAAGTGATAATGTGTGTTGTATTTTAAGCAGCTGTTTAGAATTAGTGGAAAGTACTTGTAGTCGCTTTGAAATACTTGCATATTATCTTAATTATGTACAACTCAGATTTTGTTAATTCTTAAATTACCTGCCAGCTTAATGTCTGAATTACTATAATAGCTCTAATTAATACAAATAAGCCAAGATGGGTAGCTTCCCCTTTCATGGTTTGATTCTGAGCAGCACTTTTTTTGTGTCTCACCAGTTTTTTGTGGTGAGGACACTCTGAGTAAAAATCTCTTGCCTTTCGTTAGATCATTAATACTCTAGTGTTTCTCAACTTTGGCTGCACATTGGAGTCACCTGGGGACCTCTAAATACTAGAGATGACTGGGTCCCAACTCCAGAGATTCTGGTTTAATGTTCTGGTTATCAGGTGATTGCAAACCACCGCAGTGTTTTTTAACTGGAGTTACCTGGAGACCCTTTTTTTTTTTTTTTTTTAATGCACAGCTGGCCTTTCCTTCTACTAAATTAGAATCTCTGAGAGTAAGCCTAGGTAACTCCAAGTTTTAAAAGGCTTCCTCAGGGAATAATTAAGTTAGTAAATCTTCTAAAATTTTCTTTAGCTTTTTATAATGACCATTTCAAACATGCAGATAAATGAAAAGAATTGTACAATGAACACCTATATACCCACCATCTAGAGTCAACAGTAGTCAGCATTCTACCACATTTGCTTAGTGTGTGTCTGCTTTTTTCCCTGAACCATTTAGAAATAAATTGCAGGTGTAAATTCCACCATACCCAAAGTTGTTAACTACTGTGAAATAGTCCTTCATGTACAGGGCCTGAAATATAGGACACACCCAGTAAATACCTATGGAATGAATAACTGAATTTAAAGGTAAACCTGAGGGTAAGAGTTAGCTTTGGTAGTTTTGTGCATTTGATTGCCTCATATACTATTACCCTTAATCTATGTTTACATGAGATGAACTGAATTGCTCCCCTTTCTTGGAGACTGTTCCTTTTACTCTAGTCCCCTATAGATTGCGCAGACACAAGTAAAATTATTTCCTCAAACTGTCGACATTAACAACAGTTCTCATGCTTCACGTAGCCTTTAAATGGCATTTCATACCATCTGTCTCCCTTACCCATTGGGTCTGATCCACTCCACAGTATATTGGCATTGCCCATTTCTCTAAATATTTCTATCCTCACCTGATAACAGATATGAGAAGGATCTAGAGCCTAGGAGAAAAACTGATTCCCTTTGACTGAGGGTGAGACCTGACAGATGAATCCAGTCAAGGCAGAGAGGTAGAAAACAGATTGAGGGAAGGTTGTATTCTTGACTTAATGACTAGTCGTCAGTCGTAAGTCACTTGAAGACACTGAGGCCCATTGGTCCTCAGGACAGGTGCCAGGAGATGTTAGGCTGTATACCACAAAGGGGAAGAGTAGTTCTTAGTTTGCTCACAGAGTTACCTAGAGTTACCTGATGATTAAATCAAGGCTTGTTCTTTACTAGCAGAGAATGTAGACCTCTTAACGTGGTCGTTCTCACAATCATCAAGGCATGAGTTATGGCTCAGGGCTGGGCTATAATACCAGTTTTCCAGTATAATCTAGGCCCTTCTCACCAGAAACAGTAGTCTCGGAGTGCCCATTTTCAAACCAGAACCAAGGACATTTGATTTGAATTATGGGTGTGGCAACTTACACAAAAAGTATTCTCAGACGGTAGGTTCCTTGAGGGTAGGAATTGTCTCTCACTGTTACATTCTCAGTGCCTACCAGATTCTGGCACATAGTTTCCTGGCTGACTCATTCAATAGGTATTTTCAGAGATTCTCAATACATTTGGAATTTAAATGTTAGAATTTTTTTCTATCTCACTGCTATTTTTACATTGAAAGAGAATGATTTTTAAATATTTCTATGAAATATTAATAATGACTCTTTGTTTATAATAGGCATTGAAAGTGCGGCAAGCAGATATCACCAGAGAGACGGTTCAGAAAAGTGTCTGTGTTCTAAGCAAGTTGGTAAGAAACCAAATAACTCGTTAATGTGTTCGTTAACCATGGCAGATTTTTAGTTGAGAATAAGGCATTATTAGAAAAAGGAGAGATTTATGGACAGTAATAGATTAAAATTCATCAGGGGCCCATTTTTTATTCTTGTGCATCAGCTTTTTCTCTGCCTTTCAGCAGTTTTACTCTCATTTGCACCATTACCCACAACTAGATAAGTGGAAGGAAATCTTCTAGATAGGTTTTTGGGAAAGAGGTTGACACTTGCCCAAAATGAAGTAGCTGATATATTTCATTTATTCTTTTTTATTTTGTTTTTAAGACTTTGGATAATATTTTACTAAAACTCAGAATATCATAATCATTCAGATTGTATTGATATAGAAGTATATGACTCTTGCTATGAAAAATGGTAGCCTTAACTTGCTTTTTAAAAAAAAATTTTTTTTTTAACGTTTATTTATTTTTGAGACAGAGACAGAGCATGAACAGGGGAGGGGCAGAGAGAGGGGGAGACATAGAATACGAAACAGGCTCCAGGCTCTGAGCTGTCAGCACAGAGCCTGACGTGGGGCTCGAACTCACGGACTGTGAGATCATGACCTGAGCCGAAGCCAGATGCTCAACCGACTGAGCCACCCAGGCGCCCCTTAACTTGCTCTTTAAGACTTAAGATTTTTGAGGAATGGAAATGACATAATTGTACAATAGCAATGCTTTACAGTTGTTTCATCCATGTACAAGTTGATCAGATGCAGGTGTATAATTATTTTAACTTTTTATTTTTAGTAGGAAATGTGTAACACTTCTTATTTTCCATAGTTCCCTATTAAATCATTTGTAATATTCCATTTTTATTACTAATATGATATTAACACCTTTACTGGTAGCATCAAATGACTAATTCTACACATAAAATATTATCCCCCAAGTACCTTTTGTGGGGAGAAATCCAGATCTCTATCATGTTAATTATCTTACAGCTATATGATTATTGAATACAATCATTTCTGCATTTAACCTAAATCAAAATGGAGAATATTTCATTTGCCTAGTCACCAAATGTATGTAGGTTTTGTTTCATTATGTCTTCTACATTGTCCAGTTTCTTACATCCACCGACAATTTGAATGTAGTTTGCTTAATATAAGTTAAGATTTGTAAAATAGGATTTATTTTGACTTTTCAGTACTAAGCTTTAAAAAAAAAATCCTGAATAATAATAATAATATACTGTGAGCCTTAATAATAAGATTTTGAGGATCAGATATTTCTTCCAAGATCTTAGTTTTAAATAGAGGGCAAGAATAGACTCCTTTAAAAAAAAAAAAAAAAAAAAGAGGAATGGATGTAAAAGACCCTGATATCAGAAAATTAATAGATTGTACACAGTTTCTAAAATGGTAGCCTGAAAAATAGACTTCAATGAATTACTTTTTTTTTTTTTTTTAAATCGATGAATTACTCTTTTATACTGGGCCAGATAACCAAAGCATAGGAGTACCAGATGTTCAAGCAAACACATGTTGAAAGGCTTCCTGAGTAATCTTTCTTCAAAGAACAATTATAATAACAATAAATGTCATTTATCAGATGACTATATGTCAGGTATTAATTCAATACCAGACACTTTTTAGATATAATTGTGATTTGAATCCTCATGTAATAACAGATCTAAGTATTTGTTGCTTTCATTTTACAAAGAAACATGTAGAATAGAGAAAAAATGTCTAACTCTCACAGACCTGTGTAACTACTAAGTGATAAAATTGGGGCGAAGATCCGGGTTTTATCTGTCTTTAAGCATAGGGAATAGGGAAAGCTAGCTTATGCAGAAAGGTTTGATGGTTCATAGTGCATTGTGGTCTCTATATAAAAATATAATGACTTTATACTTAGATATTCTGGATGGTAATAATGATATAGTAACAGGGATATTGGTGGTGGGAGGGGACTCTTCCAGTGTTACTTGTATTAACTAATTGTATAATAATTATATACAGCATTGGTCTCTGTATTCTAAGAAGTACATAGAAATCAGAAAACATCTAGAAAATAACATTGAAAATAAAAAGGATGGAAATGGTGTAAGAGGGTCTTAAATAGAAGTAAGAATTAAGGAATAATTTTGTTGAAGCATACAAAGGAATATTTTGATAAAGGACACAGACCAGTTGTTCTAAGCCTCCAAAGAAGACAAAAAAGGGAAATGAACTTAAATTTAATCATGAATGTTCAATTAGATATAAGAACCGGCTATTATAAGGATGATTAAATGTCACCACAAACCAGTGTAACTGTAGAATTAAAATGTCATAAATTTTATAATGACTATTTGCAACAACATGGATGGAACTCTATAGAGTATATTACGCTAAGCTAAATTAGAGAAAGACAAATATATGACTTCACTCATGCAGAATTTAAGATGCAAAACGGATGAACATAAGGGAAGGGAAGCAAAAATAACGTAAAAAGAGAGAGGGAGACAAACCATAAGAGACTTAAATACAGAGAACAAACTGAGGGTTGCTGGTGGAGTGTTGGGGGATAGGCTAAATGGGCAAGGGGCATTAAGGAAGACACTTGTTGGGATGAAGACTGGTTATATGTGGGGGATGAGTCACTGCCCTTGAAATTATTATTGCACTATATGCTAACTTGGTTATAAAATAAAAATAAATAAATAAAAATGGAAATTTTTATAATGACTAATGTTGAAGTGCCTTTTTAAGATTTTTTTTAACGTTTATTGATTTTTTTAATATAATTTATTGTCAAATTGGTTAACATACAGTGTATAAAGTGTGCTCTTAGTTTTGAGGGTAGGTTCCTGTGGTTCATCGCTTACATAAACACCCAGTGCTCATCCCAACAAGTGCCCTCCTCAATGCCCATCACCCATTTTCTCCTCTCCCCCACTCCCCCCATCAGCCCTCAGTTTGTTCTCTGTGTTTAAGAGTCTCTTATGGTTTGCCTCCCTCCCTCTCTGTAACTATTTTTTTCCCCTTCCCTTCCCTCATGGTCTTCTGTTAAGTTTTTCCAAGATCCACATATGAGTGAAAACATGCTGTCTTTCTCTGACTTATTTCATTTAGCATAATACCTTCCAGTCCATCCCTATTGCTGCAAATGGCATGATTTCATTCTTTATCATTGCCAAGTAGTATTTCATTGTATATATAAACCACATCTTTATCCATTCGTCAGTTGATGCACATTTAGGCTCTTTCCATAATTTGGCTTTTGTCAAAAGTGCTGGTATAAACATTGGAGTACGTGTGCCCCTATGAATCAGCACTCCAGTATCCTTTGGGTAAATTCCTAGTATTGCTATTTCTGGGTCATGGGGTAGTTCTATTTTTAATTTTTGAGGAACCTCCACTCTGTTTTCCAGAGCAGCTGTACCAGTTTGTATTCCCACCAACAGTGCAAGAGGGTTCCCATTTCTCCACATCCTCACCAGCATCTGTTGTTTCCTAAGTTGTTAGTTTTAGCCACTGTGACCCATGTGAGGTGGTATCTCACTGTAGTTTTGATTTGTATTTTCCTGATGATGAGTGATGTTGAGCATTGTTTCATGTGTCTGTTAGCCATCTGGATGTCTTCTTTGGAAAAGTGTCTATTCATGTCTTTTTGCCCATTTCTTCACTGGATTATTTGTTTTTTGGATGTTGAGTTTGGTAAGTTCTTTATAGATTTTGGATACTAATCCTTTATCCGATATGTCATTTGCAAATATCTTTTCCCATTCCGTCGGTTGCCTTTTAGTTTTGTTGATTGTTTCCTTTGCAGTCCAGAAGCTTTTTATCTTGATGAGGTCCCAATGGTTCATTTTTGCTTTTAATTCCCTTGCCTTTAGAGATGTGTCAAGCAAGAAATTGCTGTGGCTGAGGTCAGAGAGGTTTTTTCCTGCTTTCTCCTCTAGGGTTTTGATGGCTGTCTCACATTTTGGTCTTTCATCCATTTTGAGTTTATTTTTGTGAATGGTATAAGAAAGTGGTCTAGTTTCATTCTTCTGCATGTTGCTATCTGGTTGTCCCAGCACCATTTGCTAAAGAGACTGTCTTTTTTCCATTGGATAGTCTTTCCTGCTTTGTTAAACATTAGTTGGCCATACTTTTGTGGGTCCAATTCTGGGTTCTCTATTCCATTGGTCTGTGTGTCTGTTTTTGTGCCAATACCATACTGTCTTGATGATTACACCTTTGTAGCAGAAGCTAAAGTCTGGGATTGTGATGCTTCCCTCTTTGGTTTTCTTTTTCAATATTACTTTGGCTATTTGGGGTCTTCTGTGGTTCCATACAAATTTTAGGATTATTTGTTCTAGCTTTGAGAAGAATGCTGGTGCAATTTTGATTGAGATCGCTTTGGGTAGTATTGACATTTTAACAATATTTATTCTTCCAGTCCATGAGCATGGAATGTTTTTCCATTTGTTTGTGTCTTCAATTTTCTTCATAAGTTTTCTGTAGTTTTCAGCATATAGATCTTTTACATCTTTGGTTAGGTTTATTCCTAGGTATTTTACGGGTCTTGGTGCAATTGTGAATGGGATCAATTTCTTGAATTCTCTTTCTGTTGCTTCATTATTGGTGTATAGAAATGCAACTGATTTCTGTACATTGATTTTATACCCTGCGACTTCGCTGAATTTATGTATCAGTTCTAGCAGCCTTTTGGTGGCGTCTTTTGGGTTTTCCATGTAGAGTATCATGTCATCTGTAAAAAGTGAAAGTTTGACTTCTTCTTTGCCAATTTTGATACCTTTTATTTCATTTTGTTGTCTGCTGATACTAGGACTTCCAACACTATGTTAAACAGTAGTGGTGAGAGTGGACATCCCTGTCGTGTTCCTTATCTCATGGGGAAGGCTCTCAGTTTTTTCCCCACTGAGGATATTAGCTTTGGGCTTTTCGTATATGGTTTTTATGATGTTTAGGTATGTTCCTTCTGTTCTGACTTTCTTGAGGGTTTTTATTAACAGAGGATGCTGTATTTTGTCAAGTGCTTTTTCTGCATCTATTGACAGGATCATATGGTTCTTATCCTTTCTTCTATTAATGTGATGTATTTGCGAATACATTGATTGATTTGAGAATATTGAACCAGCCCTGCAGCCCAGGAATGAATCCCACTTGGTCCTGGTGAATAAGTCTTTTTATATGCTGTTGAATTCAATTTGCTAGTATCTTGTTGAGAATTTTTGCATCCATGTTCATCAGGGATGTTGGCCTGTAATTCTCCTTCTTTGTGGGGTCTCTGGTTTGAGAATCAAGGTAACGCTGGCTTCATAGAATGAGTCCAGAAACTTTCCTTCTATTTGTTTTTTGGAACAGCTTGAGAAGGATAGGTATTAACTCTTCTTTAAATGTCTGGTAGAATTCCCCTGGGAAGCCATCTGGCGCAGGACTCTTCTTGGGAGATTTTTGATAACTGATTCAGTTTCATCACTAGTTAAGGATCTGTTTAAATTTTTTATTTCTTCCCGTTTGAGTTTTGGTATTGTGTGGGTATCTAGGAATTTGTCCATTTCTTCCAGGTTGTCCGATTTGTTGGCATGTGATTTTTCATAATATTCTCTGATAATTGTGTTTCTGACGGATTGGTTGTGATAAGTCCATTTTCATTCGTGATCTTATCAGTTTGGGTCCTTTCTTTTTTTGAGAAGTCTGGCTAGGGGTTTATTAATTTTATTTATTTTTTCAAAAAACCAGCTTAGTTTCATTGATCTGTTCTGGGTTTTGTTTTGTTTTGTTTTGTTTTGTTTTGTTTTGTTTTATTCTGTATTGTTGATTTCTGCTCTGATCTTTATTATTTCTCTTCTTCTGCTGGCCTTGGGGTTTCTTTGCTGTTCTGCTTCTAGTTCCTTTAGGAGTGCTCTTAGATTTTGCATTTGGGATTTTTCTTGTTTCTTGAGATAGGCCTGGATTGCAATGTCCTCTCCTCTTAGGACTGCCTTTGCTGCATCCCAAAAGGGTTTGGACTGTTGTGTTTTCATTTTCATTTCTTTGCATATATTTTTTAATTTCTTCTTTAATTGCCTGGTTGACCCATTCTTTCTTTAGTAGGATGTTCTTTAATGCATTTGGAGATTTTCCAACCTTTTTCCTGTGGTTGATTTCAAGTTTCATAGCATGGTGATCTGAAAATGTGCATGATATAATCTCAGTTCTTTTATATTTATTGAGGGCTGTTTTGTGATCCACTGTGTGATCTATCTTGGAGAATGTTCCATGTGCACTCAATATAAGGTGTATTCTGCTTTAGGATGAAAAGTTCTGAATAGATCTGTCAAGTCCATCTGGTCCAGTGTATGATTCAGGGCCATTGTTTCTTTATTGATGTTCTGCATAGATGATGTGTCCATTGTTGTAAGTGGTATATTAAAGTCCCCTGCAATTACCACATTCTTCCCAATAAGATTTTTTATATTTGTGATTGTTTTATATATTTGGATGCTACTGAATTGGGTGCATAAACATTTATAATTGTTAGCACTTCTTGATAGATAGACCCCATAATTATGGTATAATGCCCTTTTTCATCTCTTGTTACAGCCTTTAAACTCCAGTTTGTCTGATAGCATGATAAGTGGTTCTCCATCCCCTCACTTTCAGTCTGAAGGTGTCCTCAGGTCTAAAATGGGTCTCTTGTAGACAGCAAATAGATGGGTCTTGGGTTTGTTTTGTTTTTTTGTGTTGTTTTTTTTTTAATCCATTCTGATACCCTATGTCTTTTGATTGGAGCATTTAGTCCATTTACATTCAGTGTTATTGAAAGATATGGATTTAGAGTCATTGTGTTATCTGTAGGTTTCATGCTTGTAGCGATGTCTCTGATCCTTTGTGGTCTTTGCAACATTCCACTCAGAGTCCCCCTTAGGAGCTCTTGTAGGGCTGGTTTAGTGGCGATGAACTCCGTCAGTTTTTGTTTGTCTTGGAAAACCCTCCTATTCTGAATGACAGGCTTGCTGGATAAAGGATTCTTGGCTACATATTTTTCCTATTCAGTACATTGGAGTTTTTCCTGCCACTCCCTTCTGGCCTGCCAAGCTTCAGTAGATAGGTCTGCTATTACCCTTATGTGTCTGCCCTTGTAGAGGCTCATCTGTCCCTAGCTGCTTTCAGAATTCTCTCTTCATCTTTGTATTTTGCCAGTTTCACTATGTTATGTCAATGCAGAAGATCAATTCCTATTACGTCTGAAGGGAATTCTCTGGATTTCAGTGTCTGTTTCCTCTCCAGATTGGGGAAGTTCTCAGCTATGATTTGTTCAAGTACAATTTTCACCCCTTTCTCTCTCTTCTTTCTCTTTTCTATCAACTCCTGTGATACAGATATTAATACGTTTCATTGAATCACTTAGTTCTCTAATTCTCCCCTCATGGTCTAGAATTTTTTTTATCTCTCTTTTTCTCAGCTTCATCTTTTTCCATAATTTTATCTTCTATTTCACTTATTCTCCCTTCTGCCTCTTCGGTCCTCGCTATCACAGCCCCTCGTTTATTTTGCACCTCATTTACAGTATTTAATTCATCATGACTATTTTTTAGTTCCTTGATCTCTGCAGCAATAGATTCTCTGCTGTCTTCTATGCTTTTTTCAAGCCTAGCGATTAATATTATGACTGTTATTCTAAATTCTTGTTCAGGGGCACCTGGGTGGCTCAGTTGGTTAAGCATCCGACTTAGGCTCAGGTCATGATCTCACAGCTCGTGAGTTTGAGCCCTGCGTTGGACTCCGCTCGGAGCCTGAAGCCTGCTTCAGATTCTGTGTCTCCCTCTCTCTCTCTGCCCCTAACCCACTTGCATTCTCTCTCTCTCTCTCTCTCTCTCTCTCTCTCTCTCTCTCTCTCTCAAAAATAAACACTTTAAAAAATTCAATTCTTGTTCAGTTATATTATTTATATATGTTTTGATCAATTCTTTAGCTATCATTTCTTCCTGGAATTTCTTTTGAGCATTCTTCTGTTTCGTCATTTTGGCTAGTTTTCTGTCCCTTATGTGTTTTAAAAAGCTTGTTGTGTGTCCTGTACCTGTGAGCACTACTGTATTAAAGAGGGGTCATACACTGCCCAGGGCCTGGCCCTTCAGGAGGTGTTTTTTGGAGTGTATTACTTGCTCTCTGTTGTGACTGGTTGCTTCATCTCCCTGTTCATAATGATGTTTTGGACCCTCCACCAGGTGTGCTTTGATTTGTTCATTGAAGTAGCCCTGGAAGAGAAAACAAACAAAAAACAAAGACCAAAAAAACAAAACAAAACACCAGCAACAGCAAAACATCGGGGTGGGAGCAGTGTTGATGTGAGAGGCCTTATCCCATACAAAGAAAGAAAGAAATGACAGGGGCGGGGGAAAAATAAAATAAAATAGACCAGCCAGAGAAACTATACAGCTTAATCCAGAGAGAAAAAGAGGAAAATAAAGAAGGAGATACAGAACAGGTATAAAGAGAATAGATTAAATATGTCTGCTTAAACAAACCAACAACCAAAATAATCAGACTAGAGGAGGGAAGAAATAAAAAGCAGGAAAGGAAGAAAGAATATATATATATACACGTATATACTAAGAATTGTCCAGGAATTAAATCAGAAAATGCAAAACCACTGAGTGCCTTGGAACCCGTGGCAGCATTGGTCTGGAGGAGGGGCTGCCTAGTTCATCAGCATCAATCCCGCTCCCGTAGATACAGTTACCAGGTGTGGAGGGGCGTGGTTTGGTGTAGGTGGGTCCCGCCTCCACTGTGGGCCTACTGTCTGTTCCCTGAGGCCCTACCTTGTTGGTGATGGGGAGAAAAATGGTGACAACCCAGTCTCTCTTCCCTGCACTGGGTGTCCCAGACCAGTCTATTCAGGCCATCCTCACAGTGGCACAGGCATGAATATGGCAGTTTGTCCTGCTCTGCCAACTCCTGTGCCTCCCTGAGGCTGGACTTGGATTTAAACCCTGATGTCTTAAATATGCCCCAGTTCTGGGGAAGTGCCTCTCCGTACTACCGATATATGGCCTCTGACTAGCGGGCACAGGCAGTCTTTGTCCTTTGAACGGTTATGTACCTTCTTCCCACTGCACTCCAGGGAAGGATTGCTTTCTCCCACTGCGGACTGCACCTCTGAACTACTTACTGAGCCTGGGGCTGGCTCCCCTCATCCCCAGGTGCCCGAACAGGGCAGCTGGCCCCAGTCCGGGGAAAGCTCAGCAGTTAGAGGTTGTATCTATGTCCCTCTCAGTCTGTGGTTTTTCTCTTGTCCAGATATGCTTCCCCAGCCTTTCTCTTCCCTTTGTCTCTCTGCAGAAGGGGATCCCACCCATCCCTGCCTACACTGCCCATTTTCTCTCTCCCAGTTCACAGTCACGCACCTGTGGCCCTCCAGGTTATCCCTGTGGGCCCTTGGAGAAGGCTCTGTCACTCTGCAGCCTGGACTCTTGGAATTCAAAGTCCTTTGGCCTCAACACTGCTGTGTTTGAGGGACAAGGGAACTTTGGGTTCCCCTACTTCTCCACCATGTTGGATCTCTCCAATGTTTATTTTTGAGAGAGAAAGCGCGTGCCCATGTGCGCACATGAGCGGAGGAGGGGCAGAGAAAGAGAGGGAGACACAGAATCCGAAGCAGGCTCCAGGCTCTGAGCTGTCAACACAGAGCCTGATGCTGGGCTTGAATCCATGAACCACAAGATCATGACCTGGGCCCAAGTCGGATGCTTAACTGAGCCCCCCAGGTGCCCCCGTTTAAATGCTTTTACCCTGTGTTATATTAATTCTGGAAACAACCTCATAAGATGTACTGTCTTTTCATATGCTGGTGTTCATATCAGCAAGCAGGTGTGGGGAAATTTGGTGCCCAGGGTCATGTAGCTGAGTGATGCAATAGACCCGAGACATCTGCCCACACACGCTCAACCACTGTACTCCAAGGGTCAGGTGCTTTTCAACAGCAGCCATAGAGCTAGAACAGATTACTTAACAGCTTTCAGCTGTGAATAGTAAGATACTAAAGTTGAAGTTACTTTTTCTCCCTGTTCTCTTTCAATTACAAGTTTGTAAGGTGTTTGATTTTTTCCTATTACCAAACTAATAGTAATTTTTTCTTCTTTAAGCCTCTCTATGGCTTGCTTCAAGCAAAACTTCAGCTCATTACACATGCATATTTTGAAGAGAAGGATTTTTCCCAAATTTCCATTCTAAAGGTAACTATATCCCTTTATAGCTGTATTTGGCTGAAGACTGTTTCATGAATCAAGTAAATCTTGTCAACAATATTGTAAAGATAATCTTTTGTTAGCTTAAGAAAGACATTCTTCTTAAGAATGGCAAGGGATTTGCCCGAAATGTACAGATCATATTTATTAAATTTAATCATACTGCCTTTTATTAAATAATGACTACAAAGAAGTGCAATTAAGTGCCTCTGTTAATGGATAGTAGCTCGTTTGCTATGGCATTGCTTTTCTAAATTTGCTTATTTTATTTACTGCACAGTGTGTTTATATATTAGTCTTCTGGTTTCTATCTCCCAAAGCAATAAATAAATAAATAAATAAAGACTACGTGACTATTTTACTAAAGATGGATAACATGTTTTTCTCAGGGCTGCCATGAATGTGTAGAACATGGATCTCTCCTGGATCCTAGTGAGTGTAGGACAATTAGGTGTTTACCAAAGAAGTAGAGGGAACTTAGCCTACAATCCATACCACCATGTGAATGAACTAAGCTCTTAAATGAAGAGGAAGAGAAGGAGGGAGTGCTGGAAACTGGTAAGGTTTCAGAGAGACCTTGATTATTTCTAAATTTAGGGTATGGCAAAACAAACTGTCTAGGTTAAAGAACCAAGTTTTTCCTGGTCATCATACCTCTAATTTAGTGTCTGAAATGATTGTAAAATGTTCTAAATTGAGTCTATATTTTATAGGAGCTTTATGAACATATGAATAGTTCCTTGGGAGGAACTTCATTAGAAGGATCCCAAGTATATCTTGGTAAGTAGCTTTTCTACAGATCAGAAGAAATGCCCTCATTTCTTTTTGTTTGGTAAACCAAGTTGCATGTAAAACTGCATAATCAAAATTAATTTTCTATAAGTGATCTAAACTTAAATTCTTCAGTGTTTGATGTTTCCTTAAATATCTTCTTCACTAGTATTTGTATTGAAAAGAGTTACAATGTAATTGTAGCGATATTTGGAACTATTACTGTATAAATCACATTTCTGCTTTTCAGAGTAGTAGTGGAAGTGTTTTCTTTTCCTTATGGTAACGCTGGCCAAGTCAATTCCCTTTCATGACAGGGAGAGCAAGAGAGAGAGAGAGAGATCTGCTCAGTTCTTTTTTATCCTAAGATTTTTCAAGTAGGGTTTTTTTTTTTAATTTATACTGTTCTGACAGTCCAGGATATTCATTGGTGTCCACGTTGCTCAATAGGCACTCAATAAATATCCTTTTTATGATTAGAAAAAATATTTGCATCACAGTGATTTATGCTCACTGACTCAGTTCCTATTTTAGCATGAAGCAGCTAAACTGTAGTAGTTCCCTTTTATAATCCTGTGTATAATGTAAGCTGGTCACAAAACTCCTAAGAATATATGTTTCTCTGAATTATTTTCTCTAGTCCTATGACAGATGTTCAGAGAAGACTATGATGCAGAAATAATAGCCATGGAGTGTGGCGAACAAAAACCATATTTAAATGATTGCCACTATAGTATAAGCTTCGTAATATCTAAACTTGTATGATTTGTAAGATACTTGTAGAATGGGGAGGAAACAGTAGAGCTGCATTGCCCAGAGCAGTAGCCATTAGCCTCATGTGACTATTTACATTTGGATTAGAATTAGTAAAAGTTAAATAAAGTTAAAAAGTCAGTCTGTCAGTACACTTGATACATTTCTTTTTTTTTTTTTTAATTTATTTTTAGAGAGAGCACCTGTGTGCAAGTAGGGGCGGGGCAGAGAGAGGGAGAGAGAATCCCAGGCAAGCTCTGCAATGACAGTGCCAGGCTCGCACTCATGAACCTGAAGATCATGACCTGAGCCGAAACCAAAAGTTGGACACTTAACTGATGGAGCCACCCAGACACCCCAACTTGGCTACATTTCAAATGTTCATTGGCCACATGTGGCTACTGTATTGGACAGCACAGATGTAGAACATTTCCATCATTGTAAAAAGTTCCATTCGACCATGCTGTGTTTGACTGTTAATAGTTATTTGAGAAATTCTTTGTTTTTTGGTTTTGGGTTTTTTATTTTGGGGTGGGGGAGAGCGCACACACATGAGCATGTGTGTTGGGGAAGGACAGAGAGGGAGAGTGAGAATTCCAGTGTGGAACCTGACACGGGGCTCAGCCTCATGAACCATGAGATCATAACCTGAGCTGAAATCAAGAGTCCAACATTTAACTGACTGAGCCACCCAGGTGCCCCAGTTGTTTGATTAAATCCTGAGTATATGTGTACATAATGGAATATTACATAAGTATTTTAATATTTGCATATTCTTACCATTCCTGTTTTTTACCCGCCTTTCTTTTGATGGGGAGAAATCTTTCTTTAACAAAACCCATATGTTGTCATCACAGATTAGCTTTCTTGTTAACATTGTAGGTCTGTCTCCTCGAGATCTTGTGCTTCATTTTCGACATAAGGTATGATACCTTATTTAACTTATGATGTATTAAAGTTGTATTCATTTAACTTAGTAAATTCCATGTGCTACAAAGTCAAATGGAGATTGTGGCATACTAGGTTTTAGTTCTTCTAAGACAGTACTCATAAGGGTAAAAGTTGAAAGTGTTGGTAGTGTTAGTGCTTATCTGATAGAAAGTTTTTAAAGTACTGTATAGGAATACTGTCTATTTCTGTGCAGGAGAGGATACTTTTTTCTGTTGCCTTTGTAATTTCAGATATCATGAAGTTAGAGCAGAAAGAAACCTGTTTTAATCTTGCAGAACACTTTATATGTTGCTCATAGTGAAACATTTTCCCTTAAAATATCTATACTTATCTGATCTTTATTATTAAAGTATATGCTGACTGGGATATATACACATTGATTATTCATTTAATAAACACTTATTGAGTATCTGCTATGTGAATGCCCTGGACATCCAGAAATAAATGAATAGTCCCTGCCCTTTAAGGAGCTTGCAAATATTTCAAGCAGAAATGCATAACTTTCCAAAAAGCACAATTTGTTAGAGATTTAAGGGGTTCTCACATTTTTTTAGAAGACACATAATTTTTTATTTTTCAGCATAAGTTAATAATTTCCAGTGTATTTTTAAGCATTATAGTTAATATTATTGATTAAATGATCTATGGTTATGTTTGAGGAAGGGAAAAGGGAAATAAATAAAAAGCATGAGTTTATTTTAATATAGTATTTTTTTTCTTTAGGTCTTAATCCTGTTTAAACTAATTCTTCTTGAGAAAAAGGTGAGATTTGAAGGAATGAAATATTTAACAGTTATTGGCATTTCTTAAATACTATATAAACTTAAAACCTAATTGTAAATTATAAATTAAGACTTTTTTTGTCTATCAAATTGTGGTATACTGAAGCACCTATTGTTCACTACCGTAGAAGTATAAATTTGTGTAGTCTTTTCTGGGGACAATTTGACAGTATCCAGTTATCAGAATAGTTTTGACTACAGGGAACATAAAAGTCCAATTTAGGGGTGCCTGGGTGGCTCAGTCGGTTGAGTGTCCGACTCCGGCTCAGGTTATGATCTCACAGTTTGTGAGTTTGAGCCCCACGTCGAGCTCTGTGCTGACAGCTTGGAGCCTGGAGCCTGCTTCCAATCCTGTGTCTCCCTCCCTCTCTGCCTCTCCCCAACTCTCAACTTTGTCTCACTCTGTCTCTCAAAAATAAATAAATGTAAAAAAATAAATAAATAAAAAACAATTTAAACTGACTTAGGGGCGCCTGGGTGGCTCAGTCAGTTAAGCATCTTGACTTCGGCTCAGGTCATGATCTTGAGGTTTGTGAGATCGAGCCCTGCGTCGGGCTCTGCTGACAGCTCAGAGCCTGGAGCCTGCTTTGGATTCTGTGTCTCCCTCTCTCTCTGCCCCTCCCCCACTAATGCTATGTCTCTCTGTCAAAAATAAATAAACATTAAAAAAAAATTTTTTAAACTGACTTAAATAATACGGATATGTATTGGCTTATGGCAGACTTCAGGACTGGTTGATTCTACGGTATAATTAAGTACCTAGATTTTTTTCCATCTCTTTGCTTTACAGTCTGCAGTGCTAGCTTTATCCTGAGCCTGATTTCCCTTGTAGTGTAGGTTAACTGCCAGTTAATTGCCAGATAACTGGTCTATACCTATTCCCAAACCATTAAAAAGAATCTTCCTTTCAGTTTGTTTAGACCCATGAGGCCATGTGCCTAGAATGAATAAAAAATTGTTGCCAAAGAAGTACATATACTGATTGGTTTTAACTTGGGGTCCACACCACTCTCTAGTACAAAGAGATGGGATTGCTATGATTTTAGACCAAGGTTCTACAAACCAAGGTTCTACCAAATCTGGCCCACCCCTGTTTTTATAAATAAAGTTTTATTGGAACACAGTTATACTCATTCATCTACTTATCACTAAGGGTATTTTTGCACTACAGTGGCAGAGTTGAATTGTTGTGACAGAGACTATATATATTGCCTACAAAGGAAGAATTCTTACTATTTATAACCCTTTATAGAAAACGTTGGCTTCGCCTCTGGTTGAGACTAATCAGGAGCCACCCTTGGGTCTGGGGCCAGTTTTTTGTTATTGTGTTAAGTTTACTTATTTATTTTGAGAGAGTCAAGCACACACAAGCCTGAGTTGGGGGTGGGGCAGAGACAGAGGGAGAGAGAATCCCAAGCAGACTCCTCGCTGTCAGTGTAGAGCCCGACATGGGGCTAGATCTCACAAACGGGGAGATCATTACCTGAGCCGAAATCAATAGGTTGGATGCTTAACCAGCTAAGCCACTCAGGGACCTCTGGGGCCAGTTTTATATACCATATTACTGTGCTAAGCAGAGTAGGGGTGGAACAGTTGTTGAAAGTCAGCCATTTATGGCTGGTATGGTTTAGTCTAGTATGGTTTGTTACCTTAAAAGTATTTATTCCTGGAGAGCCTGGGTGGCTCATTTGGTACCCCAACAATGTTTTTAACTTCTTAGCCAAATTTTTAATTGTTGTAAAATACACGTAACATATAATTTACCATCTTAACCATTTTTAAGTGTATAGTTGAGTGGCATTACATACCTTCACATTGTTGTGCTATCATCATCATCCACTCACAAACTCTTTATTGTGCAAAACTAAAACTGTATCCCTTAAATAACTTCCCATTTTCTTATTCCCACTGACCCTGACCCTTCTACTTACGGTTTCTATGAATTTGGCTACACTAAGTTCTTATATAAGTGAAATCATTCAGTATGTCTTTTTGCGACTGGCTTATTTTACTAAGCATAATGTCCTCAAGGCTGATCCATGTGTCAGAATTTCCTTCCTTTTTAAGGCTGAATAATATCTGTTGTACATACCACATTTTGTTTATCCCTTCGTCCTTTGATGGACATTTGAAGGTGGTTGCTTCCACCTTCTGACTCTCATGAATGGTGTGTGTACATCTCTTCAACACCTTGCTTCCAATTCTTTTGTGTATATACCCAGAAGTGGTATTGCTGGACCAGACGGTATTCTACTTTTAATTCTTTTGATGAACCACCATACTGTTTTCCATAGTGGCTGCACCATTTTACATTCCTGCCAGTAATGCACAGGGGTTCCAGTGTCTCTACATCTTTACCAACATTTGCTATTTTTTAGTTTTTTTGATAGTGGCCATTCTAATAGGTATGAGGTAGTATCTCCTGGGTTTAATTTGCATTCCCTAATGGTTAGTAATGTTGACCACCTTTTCATGTGCTTATTGGTCATTTGTATGACTTCCTTGAAGTCTGTTGAAGTCCTTTGCCCATTTTTTGATCAGGTTGTAGGTTTTTTGTTGTTGTAGGTTTCAAACTTTGGTATTCATAATAAAAAATGCTTTACATTGCAACCCAGAGCACATATAGATGTACGTATCTGAAACAACAGTCTTGCAAAATAGAACTTAAACTAGTTACATGCAGTGGCATTTATGATCATGTATCTTTATGTAATGTGGCAAATCACAGGTACGCTCTTTTCATACTGATTTGATGAAATCAGGCTGCCCTTTAATGCAACATTTGGTTTCTCCATACTTGCAAAGCACTCAAGATTACTCTGTAAGGAAAACATAGACAATTGTGGGTACTGTGCTCTGTCAGATAGCACTTGAGTGTCACTAAATAATTTGTTTATAATGGGGGAAAAAAAACTCACCTAAGCAAATCTTTGCTTGTTTTTTTTCCAACCAATTTAATGATGACCATTGTTACATTTCATGCAATATCTAATCCTGTTTGTGATTTTTTTCTCAGTTTTTATTCTGAAAAATGTCAAACCTGCAGAAAAGTTGATAGAATCCTATAATGAACTTTTATACCCTTGATCTGCATTTACCATTTGTTAACATTTTGCCACTTTTGCATTATATTGCTTTATATAGGTTCATTTTCTCCCCCTGAATCCTAATTTTAAGATCATGGTACTTTACCCCTAAATACGTTAGGATATATTTCTTTCTTAAGACTAAGTGTATTCTCATATAAGATACCATTTTCACGTTCAAGAAATTGTAACATTGATGCAATAAATGACATCTAATCAGTCCATTTTCAAATTCTTGAGTTGTTGTAATAATGTCCTATAAACTAGTTGCTGTTTCCACTTTGGGGACTAAGAATCATGTACTGCATGGTAGTCCTCTTTAATCTCAAACAGCTGTACCACCTTGCTGTTGTTTCTTTTTGTTTTTCGTGTCATTGGCTTCCCTCCCCCCCCCCCCCCCCCCAAAGAATCCAGACTAGGGGCACCTGGGTGGCTCAGTTGGTTAAGTATCAGACTCTTGATTTAGGCTCAGGTCATTGATCTCACGGTTCATGAGGTCAAACCCTGCGTCAGGCTCTGCACTGACAGCACAGAGTCTGCTTGGGATTCTCTCCCTCTCTGTTTGCCCCTCCCCTGCTTGTACTCTCTCTCTCAAAAATAAACAAACACTTAAATCCAGGCTAAAGTTTAAGATTATATTTGCCTGATTATTTTCTTGTGGCTAATTGCAGCTTAAACTTTTTTGGGCGAGGATACTATACAAGTGGTGGTGTGTCCTCCACAGAGTTATCACACCAGGAGGCTCATAATTGTTGGTACTATCGCTGGTGATGTGAAATTTAATCATTTGATTAAGGTGGTAGTTGCCAGATTTCTTCATAGTGAGGTACTTGTGTTTCTATTTGCAACTAATAGCTAATCTGTGGGATGATAAATTTGAAGCTATGTGAAGAGCCCCTTGCCCAACAACCTTTCACAATAGTTTTAGCTCCCACTGGTAATTTTTAACTGAATCATGATGGATGCTTGGTGATTTTTTTGATTCTTTCATTAATGTTTTATTTATTAGGTGTTACTCTTCTGTAAAGAATCTTCCCTTCTGTACTCCCCCCTACCTTTTTTGTTTTGATATTGTAGACCCAGGATTTTCTAATTTAATTTTGATTGAATCCATTTCAGGTTCTCTTTTATATTTCTCCAGTGAATAAATTGGTGGGTGCCCTGATGACTGTGTTATCCCTTTTTCCAGGTAAGAGGATAACAGTATCTACTCTTTATTTAACTTGTACTGGAACTTTCAATGATAAAAATTTTTCAAGGATAAACTTGTTAGGGAAAATATTTCTATTTTAACATGATTTTCTTTTGGCAGTGGGTTTCTCTCTTTTGTTTTTTTGTTTTTTAAGTTTATTTTTTTATTTTTATTTTTTTAAAATAGTTTTCTTTTTGGGGCGCCTGGGTGGCTCAGTCGGTTAAGCGTCTGACTTCAGCTCAGGTCACGATCTCATGGTCTGTGAGTTCGAGCCCCGTGTCGGGCTCTGGGCTGATGATGGCCCAGAGCCTGGAGCCTGCTTCCGATTCTGTGTCTCCCTCTCTCTCTGACCCTCCCCCGTTCATGCTCTGCCTCTCTCTGTCTCAAAAATAAATAAACGTTAAAAAAATATATATTAAAAAAAAATAATAAAATAAAAAAAAAATAGTTTTCTTTTTTTTTTTTTTTTTAACGTTTATTTATTTTTGAGACAGAGAGAGACAGAGCATGAACTGGGGAGGGTCAGAGAGAGAGAGGGAGACACAGAATCTGAAACAGGCTCCAGGTTCTGAGCTGTCAGCACGGAGCCCAACGCGAGGCTTGAACTCACGAACCGCAAGATCATGACCTGAGCCAAAGTCGGACGCTTAACCGACTGAGCCACCCAGGCGCCCCTAAGTTTATTTTTAAAAGAGAGAGGGAGGGGCTCCTGGGTGGCGCAGTCGGTTAAGCGTCCGACTTCAGCCAGGTCACGATCTCGCGGTCTGTGAGTTCGAGCCCCGCGTCAGGCTCTGGGCTGATGGCTCGGAGCCTGGAGCCTGTTTCCGATTCTGTGTCTCCCTCTCTCTCTGCCCCTCCCCCGTTCATGTTCTGTCTCTCTCTGTCCCCAAAATAAATAAAAAACGTTGAAAAAAAAAAAAATTTAAAAGAGAGAGGGAGCACAAGCAGGGGAGGGGCAGAGAGAGGAGACACATCCCATGCAGGATCTATAGTCCTGTCAGCACAGAACCGAGTGTGGGGCTCAGACTCACGAACTACGAGATCATTACCTGAGCTAAAATAAAAAGTCGGCCATCCAACCAACTGAGCCACCCAGGCACCCCTGAGTTTCTCTCTTTTGTACGAGATTTTTCTTGTCTTTTTTTTTTTTCCTTTAATTAAAATATATGCAAGCATAACTTATTAAAATTTTTATAGGAGAGTTCTAGTTCTAATTAAAATGGAATATGCAACTCTTATTTTCTCCCACCTTATTGTAAGCCTAGATGTTCTCCAACATTGTGTGTTGTAGGCATGATTGAACATGGTCTCAGTGACTGTTCTCAGTACAGACCCCGAAAGAGTATGTCTGAAGATGCTGGGCTTCATGAAAGTAATCCACCTGCAGATGATTTGGTTTCTATGTCCGCGCCTGAAATGTTAAATACCAACTCAGGAACTGTTAAGAAAATCATGACAGGGAACCATGGAGGAGATGCTGGCATCAAGACTGAAGAACCTTTGCTCCAAGCGGAAGAGGACAGCAGCAAAGGACAGGAACCCAGTGATACCAGTCAATATTTGAAACCTCCTTCTCGCCCATCTCCAGAATCTTCAGAAAGTGACTGGGAGACCTTGGATCCTAGTGTCTTGGAGGACCCCACCTTGAAAGAAAAGGAACAGGCGGGGTCAGAACAGACAAACTCATTTCCAAAGGAGTCTGTGCCCTCAGACAGTCCTCCAATTACTGTACAACCTCAAGCTAATACAGGCCAGGTGGTCCTGATACCAGGGCTAATTTCTGGTTTGGAAGAGGACCAGTATGGCATGCCCCTGGCCATCTTCACAAAGGTAAAGCTTGTGTTCCTTATTGAGGCCCTTAAAGAAACTGACAACCTTTTGGAATTTAACTTACAGTATTGAACATATTTTCAGGTCTGAAAACTTTCCTTGAAAACCGTAAGATACATATGTATAGTGCCGTGGTTGTCTCTGACCATAGTGTCACATATGCCAGGTACCATACTAGGTTCTAAGTTCTTCTATCCATGTGTCTTGCAAGATCCACCTTTCTAGTAACTACAGCAAATTTTATGATTTTCTCCAAATAGCATCCTTTATCTATGAAGTAAAACTTTATGTGGAAAAGGAAGATGGGTAGCATTGATTTGAACATGTATTTCTTCCTCTAGGATGAATTCTTCCTGGGTTTCTCCAACTTTACAAATAAGTATTTGCCCTGCGTTAGTAATGCTGCATAGATAATGGGAAATGCTTTGTTCATTTTGTGGCCTGCTAGGGGATTCTGAAATTACCTTAATTGATTTTATGATCAAACTAATGCACAGTTTCCTAAAGCTGGGATTTAGGAACCTGGGGAGAAAACTCAGGGTTCTCACTCTACTAGGTATGGTCAGTAGCCACCAGTTGTGGGTTTTCTGAACTCACATGAGGGTGTAAGAACTGCCTATATTTTTGAAGCCTTCACGTGGCTGCATTACCCACTGACCCTCCAATTTTTATCATTGTGGAGATGTCAAGAGGGTGATTAACTGGGGAGGGATTTTGTTTTTGTCCATGAGGTTGCTGAATTAAAGCAAAATAAACATATATTTTGTGGGCTGTCAATAAACCATGTTTGGCAGAATAGTCTGTTGGTGTGCATTATACCAATACTGAGTGTATGATGGGCTTACTGCTATACTGATTAATTTGTCATTTAATCACAATTGTAAATGCAAACGCTGATTTCTTTCAGTAACTTTGGAGTGTGAAATATTCTTTTTTTTAGTTGAAGTATAGTTAACACGAAATATTCTTAAAAGTGAATTATGTTTAGGCTTTTTTTTTCTCTTGAAGATTATGAAAGATTTATTATACAGAAGGAATTAGGTTAGCCAAAGTTCTTAAAAGTGATTTTAAAAATAGCCAGAGAGAAGCTTGCAGAATATTCCTGAAGGTAGGATATTGAGCTTTTTTTTTTTTTTTTTTTTAACGTTTATTTTTTTTTGAGACAGAGAGAGGCAGAGCATGAACGGGGGAGGGTCAGAGAGAGGGAGACACAGAATCTGAAACAGGCTCCAGGCTCTGAGCTGTCAGCACAGAGCCCGATGTGGGGCTCGAACTCACGGACCGCGAGATCATGACCTGAGCCGAAGTCGGCAGTTTAACCGACTGAGCCACCCAGGCACCCCAGGATTTTGAGCTTTGAAGAGAATAATAAGCTGACTAGTCCCCTGACTCAGTTAGCATATGAATAAATAGAAACAAATTTCTACATAATAAAAACATTTATGTCTGGAAGAGATTCCTCAGCTCTCCAGCTTTCTAGTCTTCTCTCTGGTACTTGAAATTGCTGGAGAATGATGCCTTTCATGTCACTCTCAGAAATGAGGCTTACTGAATCACTGCCATCTATCCCAGATGCTAAAATATGCTTGAACCTGTCCCGAGAGTTGATTTCTGAAGTGTAGAGAAGAAACCTGGGTGCTGAGGGAGAGAAGATGGGATTAGAGGCAGTGTTTGGGTACAGTACCCATAAGGTGAAGGGAAAGAATGAGGGGAACCAAAGAAGGAGGAGGAAAATTAGAGAATTCTCCTATATCATATATACACTCTGCTGGACTAGACCACTTTAGAACTAGAGAAAAGTTGAAGGAGAATGAGGGAAATGGAAAAAAGCTAAACAAGTTGGGGTAGTATTTTCAGATGTGGAAGACCATCCTGAGGGTTTTTCTTATGTCTTTCCCTGATTTTAAATCTTCCTACCTTACTATTCAAAGAGTACTTGGGGCGCCTGGGTGGCTCAGTTGGTTAAGCGGCCGACTTCGGCTCAGGTCATGATCTCGCGGTCTGTGAGTTCGAGCCCCGCATCAGGCTCTGTGCTGACAGCTCAGAGCCCGGAGCCTGTTTCAGATTCTGTGTCTCCCTCTCTCTGACCCTCCCCCGTTCATGCTCTGTCTCTCTCTGTCTCAAAAATAAATAAACATTAAAAAAAAAAAAACAAAAACAGAGTACTAGAATTGTCTACATACTGGAACAAAGCAGTTAGGGTTAGGGGCAGCCCGAAGGCCTGGGGCCCTGGGAGTTAGGGTTCCCACTTGTTTTAGTGTCATGAGTCCACTTCTGCCTCCTCTTCTCCAGGTATGAGATAATATTTATTATTTGGTAAAAATTAGGTCTTTCCATAAATGGAATTCCGATGAAAAGTCCCCTCAATTGAGGCAACTCTAATTGAATAAAAGGGATTTTTATTTTTAGTATCTAAGAAATAGGGAAGATAATTTTAGGCAGCCACTAAATTCTTTTTGAGACTTTTGTGTCTTTTTTCAGAGATCAGTTACTTAGGTTTTTAAATTATATCTATTTGGTACCCTTGGCTTTTAAAATATTGCCTCCATCAGAAGATCACTTGATTTTGAATTCCTAATTTATTTTAACTTTTTTAGTAAAACGATAAACTTATGAAAAAGTTAAAAACATACGTAGTTGGAAACTAGATTTTTTTTTTTGCTACATGTATTAACCTCCTTTAATTATTGCTTCTGAGCTTATATTTGGTTTGCTTGCTTGCAGCTTGTCATTTTGTTTTCTTTCTCTTTCTTTTCTTCTTTCATTATTCATCCATACATTCATTCATTCATTCATTTTAGAGAGCATGTGTGAGTAGAGCAGAGCAGAGGGGCAGAGGGAAGGAGAGAGAGAAAGAGAAAGACTCTTAAGCAGGCTCCACACTTGGTGCAGAGCCCGACATGGGGCTCAATCCCACGACTCTGGGATCTTGACCTGAGCTGAAGTTAAGAGTCGGACACTCAACCGACTGAGCCACCCAGGCACTCTGCTTGTCATTTTCAAATTTAGGGAATCTACAAATACCTTGATTGGCTAGCCAAAAAGTCCTGGATGCATGTTTATGAATTTTTATTTAAGTAACTGGAACCACACTTTTTTTTTCCTCTTGACCTTGTTTTTAGTTTCATCCGTGTTTTTGCCTGACATTGCATGTTGTTATTTCTATGTAGTTTTCCATTTTCAGCTATTCTGCAACTAATCAGATGTGTGGATGGACATCTCCATTGTTGCCGGTTTCTGGTTACTATAAGTAATGCTGCTATGAAAATCTTACTCAGGAGTCTTGCTAGACACATGCCAGAGTTTCTGTAGCATTCAGTACTTAAAAGCAAGAATACTGGATTATGTGGAATGGGTGCCCTCAGCTTTACTAGAAGAATTCCAAATTGTTTGCTAAAGTGGTGTGGCAATGTCCTCCATTCCCAAGGCAGGGTGTGAGTTCCCATTGCTCTGCATTCTCACCAACACTTGGTATTGCCAGCCTTTTTAATATTTAGTTTAACACTTAGCCAACCTGATAGTATCTTGTGTCTCTTGGTTTGCATTTTTTTCTGTAATTACTTTTGAGGCTGAGCATCTTTCCATATCCTTTGTGGTATGTGTTCAAAACTCGTCCTTGGGGCACCTGAGTGGCTCAGTTAGTTAAGCGTCCAACTTTGGCTTAGGTCGTGATCTCGAGGTTCATGGGTTCAAGCCCCGCATCGGGCTCTGTGCTGACAGCTCAGAGCCTGCAGCCTGCTTCAGATCTGTGTCCCCCTTTCTCTTTGCTCCTCCCACCTTCATGCTCGCACTGTCTCTCAAAAATAAATAAAAACATTTTTAAAAAACTAAAAACTTCCTTGTCACTGATTTGTGGGACTTAATATATTCTAAATACCTTTTCTGTTCATCATTTTTTTTACTTTGTGGTTAGTGCCTTGGGAATCTTATTTAAGCATCCCCCCCACCCCCACCTCGAGGTCATGAAGACAGTTTCCTGGGTTATCTTTCAAAGCTCTGTAGTTTTGGGGCACCTGGGTGGCTCAGTCAGTTGAGCGTCTGACTTCGGCTCAGGTCATGATCTCACACTCGTGAGTTCGAGCCCGGTGTCGGGTTCAGCACTGATAGGTCAGAGCCTGGAGCCTACTTCAGATTCTGTGTCTCCCTCTCTCTCTCTGTCCCTCCCCAACTCGCACTCGCTCTCTCTCTCTCTCTCTCAAAATAAATATAATAAAAAAAATTTTAGGCTGTATAGTTTTGCCTTGCACAATTTCGTTATTATTAACTGGAATTCGTTTGTGTATGTTTGAGGAAGGAGTCTTTCTGGACTCTTATTCTTCCATTGGTATATTTATCTATCCCCGGGGTGGTCCCACACTGTACATATATCCTATCAGGCAGAGAAAAGGCTCTCCCCCTCTTATTATTGTTCTTCAAGCGTTTCTTAGTCCTTTGCATTTCCACATCAATTTTAGGATTATCTTCAAACTCTAGATAAGAGTTTGTGGAGAGAATGGACATCCCTATACCAGGGAGGCTTCCAATTCATGAACATGTTTATCATCCCTGACCAAAGGAGAGGTGAGAAGATGGCATACAGTCTTGATCATACTATAGCACTTTCTAAGTCACTAGAGAGAAGACACACTGCTTTTTCAGCTCAGATTATTAGCTCATGGATTATTAGCTCATGACAGTTCTGCTAGATTTACCAAGCAGAGATGTAGGGGTTTTGTCTGGTTCTTAACTGTGTTAAAATATATAATATATACATATACATATATATGTGTGTATATGTATATGTATTTATCTGGTTTTTTTAAAGCATTTTTAAGCATACAGTTTAGTAATGTTAAGTTACATTCACATCCTTGTGCTATAGATCTCCAGAACTTTCTCATCTTGAACTGAAACTCTATACCCGTTAAACCATAACCTCCCATTACCCCTACCCCTACCCCTACCCCTGACCCTAGGCAACCACCCTTTCTGTTCCTATGATTTTTTTTTTTTAATATATGAAATTTATTGTCAAATTGGTTTCCATACATCTGTTCCTATGATTTTAACTACTCTAAATGAATCATACATTATTTATCTTTTTGTGACTGGCCTGTTTGACTTAATATTCTCAAGGTTCATCCATGCTGTAACATACGTCACAATTTCTGTCCTTTCAGGCTGAATAATACTCCATTGTATGCATATATCATACTTTATCTGTTCATCTGTCAATGGACATTTGAGTTGCTTCCATGCTTTGGCTATTGTGAATGATGCTGCTATGAACATGGGTGTGCAAATACTGTTTGAATTTTTTTTTTTAATGTTTATTTTTGAGAGAGAGCGTGAGTGGGGGGGGGGGGGCGCAGAGAGAGAGGGAGACAGAGAATCTGAAGCAGGCTTCAGGCTCTGAGTTGTTGGGATCATGACCTGAGCTTGAAGTCCGGCGCTTAACCGGCTGAGCCACCCAGGTGCCCCTGGATTTTTGTTTTTACTATTCTATAGCTCCACATACGGAAATTAAAGTATCCTAGAAAAGTAAAAAGCCAGGAGGGGGCTTGGGTATGGAGGCTGCTTTATGTGAAAGGATTTGTGCTCTTGTTGCCACCGTACAATAAGGAGCTCTAAAAGATTTAGGGAAAAATAGATCATTTATTAAAAGTAACTGTGACACAATTTTAAGACTATTTTGAACTATTTTAATTAATTTTATAAATATGTAATACTTTCACATGGTTCAGTATTCAGAAGATTCCAAAGCATGGTTACAGTGGTAACCAGCATTATTAGTCTTTTGTTTTCTCTGGGGGTATTTTATATATACATAAGTGTGTAGATATTTTCCCCTCCTTTTTTACACAAATGGTACCAGACGATACCCCCCCCTTTTTTTTTTTAATTTTAGAGAGTGAGAGAATCTCAAGCAGGCCACACATTCAGCCCAGAGCCCTGACACAGGGCTTAATCTCACAACCCTGGGATCATTACCTGAGTCGGATGCTCAACCACCTGAGCCACCCACGCGCCCCTATACCCCATTTTTATATTTTTTCACCAACTATTCCTTGGAAGTGACTTGCATCCTTTATCAGTGCAGGATGTTCCATTGTATAGAGCATCCTTTATCAATGCAGGATGTTCCATTGTATAGACAAATGATTTATTCAGTTCCCTGCCCATGAATGGTTAGGATTCGAATATTTTGCTGCTATAAAAAACAAGGCTGCAATAAATAACTCTTTACAAATCTCACATATGAGCAGGTGTATCTGTAGGATAATATAAGAAGTAGAATGCTGGTCAAAGAAGCATACATGTAGTTTTTTAAGGAATGTAATTTTTTAATATTTCTAAAAGCTTTGAACTCTTGATTTTTAAAAATATTTTTTTAATGTTTATTTTATTTTTGAGACAGAGACACAGCATGAGTGGGGGAGGGCAGAGAGAGGGAAACACAGAATCGAAGCAGGCTCCAGGCTCTGAACTGTCAGCACAGAGCCCGATGCGGGGCTCGAACTCGTCAACTGCGAGATCGTGACCTGAGCCGAAGTTGGATACTCAACCAACTGAGCCACCCAGGCGCCCCTGAACTATTGATTTTTTAAAACCTACTTCTTTGTTTTCATGCTGGTGTAATATATAAAGAGCGTTCAATATTGTAATGTTTATGTTTAGAAACAGGTACTTGGGATCAGGGGGAGTCTGTTTTTAAATACAGAGCTCACAAAGTAAAGCATGAACCCTGAGCCTTACCAGCTGAGTCATTCTGAATGAGGAACAGGGGTCTTTCCAGCCTTTAGTCCCAAGAGGGGCATGGGTTGAGAAGTGCTGTACTGAGTATCTCTAATGCATAAATGGGTTATTTCTGCTGTTTCTATCGGTCAGCATTTTATTAAATGGAGGAAGATACTGTGAAGAAAAAGAATAAAAGTAGGTTACTGGACCTATATTCCAACTTTTGGAAGTCTTCTCTCCCATATTAAGATATTTAACAACAACCTGTTAGGTACAAAGCACATCACAGGACACAGTGAAGAACATGAAGTAGCAAAAGAGATGTCTCCTGCCCTCAAAAACAAGACATCATCCAGAGAATGCTCTCTAGTTCAGTGTTTGTTTAAAAAAAGTGATGAGAAGTGAAAAAAAAAAAAAAAAGTAAAACTGTCACAGGACTTGAGATTGAAAAGTTCAGGGGTTCAACAATTCTGCCCTCCTGGCTTCATTACACAAATTGTGCCACTTGTTGGATATCTATTTTGATTGATAGTCTTCCAACAGAAATGCCATATCCTCCTTCATTTCATCATTGCAGTGTTAACAGCTTTATTTCTCAGGAAATATGCTGCCTTTTATACACTTAACTGCCTGCTGTGGTTTGCAATTCGACTATAATTTTCAGGGCAGTATTTTCCAATACCAGTTCAAACAGAAGTTAAATATATAACTACTGCCAGTGTCTTTTTTTTTCTTTGCTTTAAACATGTAGCAAATATCTTGAAATATTTTCGTATGATTTTTAACAATAGGGCAAGTAAACAAATGCCATATGCAGTGCTTTGCTGTTCTCATAACAGTATGTCACTGGTTATGTGTTTTCAAATTTTCCTGGAAGAACTAACAGCTTTCTACTAAACAACATACTTTTTTAATGGGTTTAATATTTCATTTCCTAACTGAAAAAATCCATTTCATTAGTTACCGTGAAATCTTTTAAGTTGAACCGAGAACAAAGTGATCAAGTAAGACGATTTTCATGTTAGACCAGCACACATGGAAGAGGTTAGTGACTAACTGGACTCCGTGCAGTCAAGACCCGAGGGTTCCCTGGAATAAGTAAGGTAGTGAGTCGGAGATCAACTGTGCTAGGGACGGTATGGCGGTGGGACAAGTTTGGGAGTTTCCTTTCCTGCTGTTGGCTGTCTCAGCTTGAAAACAGGTGGCTGCCCCATCATTTTCTGATGTGGTCTATTATTCTCGTAACTCGTAGGGATATCTGTGTCTGCCATATATGGCATTGCAGCAGCACCACCTTCTCTCTGACGTCACCGTTCGCGGATTTGTTGCCGGGGCTACTAACATCCTCTTCCGACAACAGAAGCACCTCAGTGATGCCATTGTGGAGGTGGGTTTGCATATGAGTACATGTCCCTGACGCTGCTGGTCCTGTTTCTTTGTTAACTGGAATTCTAACAGCACGGGAATAACACTAATAAAGGTAAAAATTGCTGTCCCATGCATCCTGCACACCTTAGGGTGTATTAAGTGATCTAAGTCTCATAACAATCTGTGAGATATATAAGATGCTGTCCAGATCTTAACACGTTTGGGAAATAAGGAGCAGGGAAATTAAACGGCTGGTAAGTGGGAGTGACCCAGGATTGCAAGCCAGGCAGTCTGGTCCCACTACAATATCAAAATTAAAATGTGTTTATTGTTTAAATAATTTAAATACTTCTAACCTGTTTAATTTGCTCCTGATATGAAGAGGAAGTAGCTACAGATAAATATCTGACATCAACATATGAGAAATTTAAATCACGTGTTCACTTTTTAAATTGAAGTAATTTTTAAAAATTTCACCCAGCCTGGATTTTTATACTTTGTTTGTTTTGTTTTTTAATAAAACTTTTTTTGGGGGGGCGCCTGGGTGACTCAGTTGGTTGGATGTCCAACTCCTGATCTCATCTCAGGTCGTGATCTCATGGTTCGTGAGTTTGCGCCCCCACATTGGGCTCTATGCTGGCAGTACAGAGCCTGCTTGGGATTCTCTTCCTCTGCCTCTCCCGCATCCTCCCTCCCTCCCTTTCTCTCTCTCAAAAATAAACATAAAATATTTAAAAATTGTTTTAAAAATAAAACTTTAAAAAAAAAATTTTAATGTTTATTTTTGAGAGAGGGAGAGACAGAGCATGAGCGAGGGAAACACAGACTCAAAGCAGGCTCCAGGCTCTGAGCTGTCAGCACAGAGCCCGACATGGGACTCGAACTTACGAACCGAACCGCGATATCATGACGTGAGCCAAAGCCAGATGCTCAACCGACTGAGCCACCTAGGCATCCCAAAAATAAAACTTTTTTTAAATATTTGTTTATTTTGTGTCTGAGAGAAAGTAGGAGTGGGGTGGGGCAGAGAGTGGGAGAGCAGGCTTTATGCCCAGAGCCCGACCCAGGGCTGGATCTCATGACTATGAGATTATGACTTGAGCTGAAATCAAGTCAGACACTTAACTGACTGAGCCACCCAGGTGCCCCATATAATATCTAATACAAAGTACCAAAAACGTGCTTCATGGGAAAATGTTTATAGTATGATAAATGAAAATTTGGGGATCCCAGTTTTGAGGGGAAAAAAAAATAGGTCCATACCTCCCCAGGCAGAGGGTAAAGATGGAAGGACAGAGTTGCTTCAATATTACTGGTTACATTCTGGTTCTGAAGTTGGTTGGTGGGTTCATAGTTATGTGATTTATTGTTATATTTCAAAAGTAGCCTGTAAGTTATATATATCTCTTTGTATCTCAAATATTACATTATAAGAATATTCCAAAGTATCTATGTACTCAATGAAGGATTTTTAGCAACTGTACTTACAAATTGTAATTATTTCTGGTTGTGTGACAAAGGTGATTTTTACTACACATTTCCATTTTCTAATATATTTAGAATCAACATGTGTTACTTTTGTAACTCAGAATCAAATATTAATGTATCTGTTTTCTAAAACCATAAAATGAGGATTTTCGAAGTAAAGAAAAAACTTCAGTGTAAAAACCTCTTAGCCTCACTTTTTGAGAATGCTGTTATTCGTATTTTCTTATTTCCAGCTTCAGCTTCCCAGTAGTGACTCTTTAAAGTGTTACATGGATATCTGTGTGAATGGCCAGACTCTGACTTGTACCCGGGTACCCTCTAGGTGGAAGAAGCTCTGATCCAGATCCACGATCCGGAACTCAGGAAGCTGCTTAACCCGACCACCGCAGACCTCAGGTTCGCAGATTACCTAGTGAGGCACGTGACGGAGAACCGAGATGACGTCTTCCTGGATGGCACAGGCTGGGAAGGAGGTGATGAATGGATCCGAGCCCAGTTTGCAGTCTACATCCACGCGCTGCTGGCTGCCACACTGCAGTTAGGTAAGGAGCACATAGCCAGTTTTTCCTTTTGTAATCTTTGTGAGGTTTTGAATTGCATAAGAAATACATTTTCATTTTGAAACCTTATCTGTTACTCCCTCATACAGAGATAACTTCTCTTAGCATTTTGAGTACTTTATATCCTCCCAGACCTTTTTCTGTTTATATGTTTTGGGTTTTAGCTTTGTGGTATTTGTGGTGATCCTTTTACAAAAGTGGATCACGTTTCAAGTAGTTTTTGAAACTTAGCTTTTCTTTATTTAAAAAAAAAACAAAACTTTCCAAGACGGTAAATCCAGGTCTTCATCGCTTTTACGTGGCTGCTTTGTGCTCTGCCATATGGAAGGAAGGACATGTCAGGATGTGGGGGCTATTTATAAACACTGCTTACATGTTTTTAAGATCTGTGAAGGGAGAAAAGAGAAATATAAAAGGTAGAAATCACTGGAAATCACATTCCCAATGATTAAGCCTTCCAATTTCACATTCTAAGAGCTATTCCTACTAAATGGTTAGGGTGGAGCAGCTAAAAGACTCACCCCTGTGCTAAAACCATCTCATTCCCCATAGAGAAGAAAATCTATAAAAAGCAAGTGAAGCTCCACAACGAGCTTTTGCAACATGGTCACCTACCACCATGGATATGTAGCAAAGATTTGGTAGATTTTTGTTGTTGTTAAAAGAGTGTTGAGCTTTTGTTTTTCCTTTTTTTCCAATTACCTCTACCACTGTTTGGGGGAAGTTTTTAAAAATGTGGTGCAACACACATAACCTAAAATTTACCATCTTTGCCATGTAGAAGTACGTAGTTCCGTGGTAACATTAAGTACATTCACATTGTCCTGTCAGTAGATGTTGTAATCAACCCACCACTGTCACCTCTCAGGTTAGTTGTTCATGAAGTGTGTGTGACATTTGGAACCCAGGCTCCGGGTGTGTGCTTCATTTATAAAGGAACACTCTGTCCTTATTTGAGATATTTTTAGATATCTGCCTCTTCTACAGATGTAGCGGCTGAGACACCCAAGACTAAATGCTCAAGTTCAGAATCATTCAGTAATCTAGTAAGAAAACCCCAGTCTCCACCAGTCATGTTAGCTTCATGAGTAATTTACTTTTTAAACATATTTGCCCCGATAGCTGTAAGTGCTGAATAATAGTAGTAACTGGCCTTTTTTTTTTTTTTCTTTTTCTTTTTCTTTTGGAACATTTCATACGTGCGGGGACCTGTTTTATTTTGAGCACCTTATGTCTACTAACTAATTTCAACCTCACAACAGTCCTGGAGGTACATACCCTGTCATCTTTTTACAGGGAGGCAGTGAGACACAGAAAGGTTAAATAGGTTGCTCATCCATCTGGTAGAGACTGAGCTGTGATTTAAACTCAAATAATCTGACTCAGGCCCATGCTGCTGTTAAAGGAGATTCAGCCTAGTGAACTGTTTGAGGAATACGTTCTTAAAAGAATTTCCGTATATTTTGCATTTAGAGCCATGTGTATCCTCTTCCTTTTTCCCAGCCACAAAAGTCACGATTCACCTTCAAAGCAAGCAACTTATAATTAGTATGTGAAGAAAAAGCCATTCAAATCCATTCTCCAAACGTTTTCTGTTCTTCCAAGCAGAACAAATGCTCTCTTAAAGCTTCCTCATGATAATGAAAAAGCCGTGGGGCTCCTGGGGTGGCTCCATCAGTTAAGATTAAGTGTCCAACTTTGGCTTAGGTCATGGTTTCGCAGTCTGAGTTCGAGCCCCGCGTTGGGCTCTGTGCTGACAGTTTAGAGCCTGAGCCTGCTTCAGAGTCTGGGTCGGGGTCTGTCTGTCTGTCTGTCTCTCTCTCTCTGTCTCTCTCTCTCAAAAATAAACATTAAAAAAATTTTTTTTGAACTGAAAAGTTTTCAACATTAAATATGAAAATTCCTTTGTTATTTTAAGTAAAATAACAGTGAAATGCTTGGAAATTAAGGAATGAGTTTCACCAAATAGTGTGATAAAGTGCAAAGAAGAAAAAAGTGACTAAAAAACCAATTCATGTATTCATTCTAATTTTTTAATAGAAAAATGACAATTTGTGAAAAGACAGAAAGATGCTCTGATTGCCTACTCCATATGTATACATCAGTACAGTTACTGTCCAGCCTACAGTTTTTGTTAAATAATACTATGCCTCCTAACCTTGGTAAGGAGAACGTGGAAATATTTTGGAATTATAAGGAACCTTAGAATATATCTGGCTCAACCCTCTTATTTTCCGGTTAGGAAAATGAAGTTCTGAGTGATTAAGTGACTTGCCAAAGGCCACATAGCTTCTTAACAGGATTTCTGGAACTAGACCCAAGTTTCCTGATATCTGGTAGGCTATCTCCCCTATAAAGCAGGGGGGTGGAGGGGACAAAGCCATTCCTTCACCCTTTTTGGTTGTTAATTTTCACATCCCTGACTGGCTACAGTCCAGCTCAACTTTCAAATATTTGATTGACAGATAACGAAAAGATACTATCGGACTATGGGACAACCTTTGTTACAGCATGGAAGAATACTCACAACTACAGGGTGTGGAACAGCAACAAGCATCCGGCACTTGCAGAAATAAATCCAAAGTAAGCACGTCCTCTGAAGGTTGATAGTATGTAACATGGTGGATTTACTAAGTATGCCCTAATGTAAAGAAGGATTGTATTTTAACTTTGAGGACATTGTGAATATCTCCAAAAATCTCCTGAAGTAAATTACAAAATCCCAGATACAGAGAAGCAGCTGAAAACTGCTTCCCTGTTCTTCTTACACAAAATGCTCCAGACATTTTTGGAAGGATTTGCATTTCTCCCAGATCTTGGCATAATTCAGAAGAGGAAATCTTGGCACATGGTGATACTCGATGCATGACAGTTCTTCTCTCCCTTTCCCTGGATCTGTACTTTAGCTGAATGGTCAAACCAGGTAGAAACCTTGAAGGAAATACCACTGAGAGGTTATTTTAAAACATGAAGTGTGAAAAAGCTAAAGTTGATATTTGAATTCCTAGGTGTGTGCTCAAGCCTAGCTTCCACCGCAGGTTCTAAAATCCTACAAAATTTAATACCTGTCGCAGTATTGAATGTTGACAGACTTTATCCGCGTAGGCATAAAAGACATTTAAATATGCTGTGGCGTGGGGCCATTATGACATGAGGTTGTCTCTGAATGGAACAGAGGAGTGTGAGGAGACCCATTGATAGAGCATGTGCGGTAGTACCCCCTTATCCGTGGCTTCACTTTCCGGTTTCAGTTACTCCGGGTCACCCGCAGTCTGGAAGCAAATGATCTTTTTTGTGATGTATTGTCAGGTCAGTAGCAATCTAACGCTCCATCACAGTACTTAACATCCTTCACCTCACTTTATCTCATCGAGTAGGCATTTTATCCTCTCCCATCACCAGAGGAGGAAGGGTGAATGTAGTGCCAGAAGAGATTTTCAGAGGAAAAGAGAAAGACCACATTCACATAACTTTGATTGCAGTGTAGTGTTATAATTGTTTTATCATTAATTTTTGTTAATCTCGCTGTGCCTAATTTATAAATTAAACTTTATCGCAGGTATGTATGTACAGGAAAAAACATAATGATTATATGGGATTCAGTACTGTCTGTGGTTTCAGGCATCCACTGGGGATCTCGGAGTGTATCCTCCGCAGATAAGGGGGAACTACTGTACATCCTGAGAACTTCTTTTCTAAATTAAACTATTAAAATGTTTTTGTAATGATGAACAGAATGTTTATCAGGTGTACACTGAACGTTTGTTTTTATTTGTATTTTAAACTTCTCAGTAAGAGTCAGACAAAAATCAACTTTGTACTGACTACTGTATTATTTGGGAGCCAGAGTTAACTAGACTGGGAATGTGATATAAGTGGTGCTATGAAGAATATTCCCTCTCCCTCCCCCCAAAATCCAGATATTTATGTCGTAGTAACTTGGGGAAGCATCTGCTAGGATGAAGTATAGCAGGGTTGTAAAGAACATGTCTGTTAGCCTTTATATCATCTATCAAGAAAAATGACTAGGTTCAGCAGCGATTTTGGTGGATTTAATCATCACGCTGGGCTGTAGCAGAAACCTATGTTGCCATTTGAATGTGGTAAAAACAGAATTAAAAGGCAAAAACAGCTTAATAGTATTAAATGAAAGAGCTGAGAGTTCAAAGTATTTTCCCTCACTAACCACAAGGCCTGTATTTTAAAGAGTGATGAAGGGAAACAGATGTGAGTTTGTTTGCCTGGTGGCCCTCACTGTGGTGGTGCTGGGGTGGGGGGTTTGGGGGGTCCACTGCGACCATCCGCAGTGTGTCATGCAGGGCCATCTGGTCTCCTCCCCTGCTGGTCAGATCTTCATCCAGTCTCTGCATTTGCTGTTGTGCCTCAAATTTGAACCAACTCTACAGATTGTTTTTTTTTTTTTTTTAACGTTTATTTATTTTTTCAGAGACATAGAGAGACAGGGCACAAGTTGGAGAGGGGCAAAGAGAGAAGGAGACACAGAATCTGAAGCAGGCTCCAGGCTCTGAGCTATCAGCACAGAGCCCCACGTGGGGCTCGAACTCACATACTGTGAGATCATGACCTGAGCCGAAGTCGGATGCTTAACCACTGAGCCACCCAGGTGCCCTGAACCAACTCTACAGATTTTAATGCAGGTTCATAAGAGGCTTAGCTGGAATGGGCTTTAAAGGATTCTAAGACCGTGGTTTTAAAAATGTGCAAATAGGGGCAGGCGCCTGGGTGGCTCAGTTGGTTAAGTGTCTGTCTGACTCTTGGTTTCAGCTCAGGTCGTGATCTCACAGTTTGTGAGTTCGAGTCCCACATCGCGCTCTGCGCTGACCGCATGGAGCCTGCTTGGGATTGTCTTTCCCTCCCTCTGCCTCTCCCCCAATCATGCTGTCTCTGTCTCCCTCAAAACTAAACTTAAAAAAATAAACATTGATGCTTAGCCCAACCCCAGACCAAATAAATCAGAACATTAGTGTAGCATTAACACAAACCACCCACCGCACTCCAAGGGAAAAAAAAAAAAAAAACACCTTTTTACAAGTGAGGAATTAAGCTCAGAGAGGCTCCCGAGACTGTAAATAGAGAGCTGTGATCAAAGACCTGTTGTCACATGCAGAGCACCACCACCCAGCTGAGTCATCCCTGCAAGGTTTACTGATACTTTCTTGTGACAGCTTTGTTTTGCAGCTTTATTGGTCAAATACTTATAATCTAATAGACTCAAACTTTGTTTTACAGTCATCCTTTTCAAGGCCAGTACTCAGTGTCAGACATGAAGTTAAGATTCTCACAGTGAGTATTTAGAGAAAAAAACTAGGAAAATTTTTATGTCTGAGTTTATGCCATGTGTTTCATTGCTAATTAGGAATTGTTTTTCTCCACTTGATAGACTTGTGCTTCAAATAGTAACCAAATATGTGCATAACATTCTTCAGCTCAGCAGTGTGTATGTTTCAGAGTGAAAACACTGCTGTCTCATAGAGAATGGTGTGAACTAATAACAGAGTTGCCATTTTTATTCTGGTGGAGTAACTTTAGCCAATCATAACTGTAGGGAGAATTAACCATGCATCCTTATGTCCTTTTTTTTGGTTCATCTGCATGTTATTTTAGTATTTTCTGAAAATGTACATGCTTAAAAGTTTACTAAATTAATTGACGCACAACAAATAATTTAGCTTCTTTTCTCAATTCTAATTTGGGGGATGGTTATAGAAGGTGCTGTGTGTGAATTTTTGTAATGTACTTAAAACTTCTTTGCTTTACTCAGTTCTGTTCAAAACAGTGAACGTGGCAAAAAAATTGGAAACGTCATGGTCACAACCAGCCGAAATGTTGTACAAACAGGAAAAGCTGTTGGTAAGACATGCCCTTAGCCAGAAACAGATTAGAATCATAACACATCTCTTCTCTGTACTCAGTGTGTCATTGATAAAATCATAAAGTTGTAGAAATCTGTGTATCCTATAATACAAGAGTGTTGAATACAAAAGTTGTTTTTGTGAAAATATTCACAAAATGTTAAAATTCTTGTGACATCAGGTAATGTCAAAGTTCAGCAAATTTTGCCACACCTGATGGAAAGAAACCAATTTTCTGATGAATTCACTGTTCTCTTACAAGGATTCAATTTCACTGGAGTTTTGTCCCCATTTCCTGTGCTGCCTGCATTTTTGTATAAGTAGTAGAACACCATAATAAAGCAGACATTAAGAGTGCTGTCTTCGAAGGTATTAACATACAGTAAAAAAAAAATCACTGAAATGAACAGGCGATTTTTAAAAGATCAACAATATCAATAAAACCTTCATAGACTAATAAGAAAAAATACAAGTTACCAGTATTGGGAATGAAAGAGGGGACATCACTATAGATCTTACAGAAATGAAAAAGATTATAAGGGAATATTGTGAATAACTTTATGCCAGTTTTTTGACAATTTAGATGAAATATGCAGATTATTTGAAAGACTCAAATTGCCACGGTGCCTGGGTGGCTCACTTAAATGTCTGACTTCAGCTCAGGTCATGATCTCATGGTTCATGAGTTCAGGCCCTGCATCAGGCTCTCTGCTGTCAGCTCAGAGCCTGCTTCAGATCTTCTATTCCCCTCTCTCTGCCCCTCCACCTCAAAAATAAACAGTAAAAAAAAAAAACCTCAAATTGCCAAAATTGATGCAGTAAGTAGTCAGGAATTTGAATAGCCCTATATCTAGTAAATAAATTGAATTAAAAATAAAAACCATGCCATAAGGTTTTTTATTTAATCCAGGTAAAGATGGCTTCACTTATGAATCAAATGTTTAAGAAATAATACTGAATTTTTTTTTTTGTTTTATCTATTTTTGAGAGAGAGCGTGAGTAGGGGAGGGGCAGAGAGAGAGAGCTTGAGAAAGAGAATTCCAAGCACAGAGCCCTATGTGGGACTCAAACTCATGAAACCATGAGATCATGACCTGAGTCAAAACCAAGAGTTGGACGCTTAACTGACTGAGCCAGCCAGACACTCCAGGAATAATACTAATTTTATACAAACGCTTTCAGAATGTAGTGGATGGGATATGATCCTCCCCAGTTCATCTAATGAGGCCAGCGTTACCCTGAGAACTGAAGCCTGTCAAATGGTAGCATGGTGTCATATACATTCTTGTGCAGTGTTCTTCACTTAAAATACTTTGCAGTTTGTTCCATATCCATTCTAAAAAAAAGTCTCATTCCTTTTTTATATGTTTAACTTTTTTTTTAATATAATTTCAGACTTGAATGGTGCAACAGTGTACATGCTCCCAATTATCTCAGGTTCACCAGTTATTTACATTTTGCCATATTTGCTTTGTCAGATCAATATGTAAAAATAGTTGCCATCTCCTTCCTTAGCTTCCTTGAAAGGTTGACTAACCCTTCCTGTACACAGTTCAAAAGCCTTGGAATTAGGTGATTTCTGTGCAGGCCTGAGCTCTAACATTCTGTGTACCTAGAGTCGGGGTGAGTGAGCTACATACGTACTGTGTGGACCCTTTAAAAGACAGACATAGAGCACAAAGCCCATCAGTGGGTCTGTCTCATGGCAGGGAATGGAATTTAAGATGTGAGCATTTATTTCCATACAATATTACGCGTTTAACTTATTTTGAATTCTTTTTAATAGAAAAATTCTACTTCATATAGGTATATGATGTCGATTGTTATTTCATTATTAGTGATGCTGCTGCTAAGGCCAGCTCTCTTCCCCACTCCCCTGTCTAAGAATAGTGGGAGTATATGATTTAACTGCAGTAATTTCACTTGTACATCAGCTTTGGAGATAAGGTTCTTTAAAACAAAACAGACAGACCTGAGGCAGATGGAGCAGTCGGCATCTTCATTTATGGCAGCAGCGTTTCAAATTTTTTTTTTTTAAGCGTTTGTTTATTTTTGAGAGAGACAGAGACAGAATGTGAGTGGGTTAGGGACAGAGAGAGATGGAGACACAGAATCCAAAGCAGGCTCCAGGCTCTGAGCTGTCAGCACAGAGCCCGACACAGGGCTCGAACTCACAAACTGTGAGATCATGACCTGAGCCGAAGTCGGACACCCAACCAACTGAGCCACCCAGGCGCCCCTGGCAGCAGTGTCTCAGATGACAAAAGCACATTTCCGGAGAGCAGCCTAACCACTCTTGCCTGGGGTGGTGGTTATCAGTTATCAACTTGGATGTGAGCCACCGAGAGAGCACATAGTTTGTTTTTTGTTTTTTTTTTCAGCTCTCCCAGGTGATTCTGATGCACAGCCAGTGCTGAGAACTGCTGGCCTAGCATGCTGAGTATAAAGGAAAGAACTGGCTGACCACCTTCAGAACGAACGCTTAGGAGAGTAGGCTCTTAACCCAGAAGTTACCCAGTTTCCTACTAAATATGCCCATGGAAAGGGATTGTTTTGAACCTAGAAACTTAAACAGTATTTTAGTGGGGCGCCTGGGTGGCTCAGTCAGTTAAGCGTCCGACTTCAGCTCAGATCATGGTCTTGCAGTTCGTGAGTTAGAGCCCTGCATCAGGCTCTTTGCTGACCACTCAGAGCCTGGACCCTACTTCGGATTCTGTGTCTCCTTCTCTCTGCCCCTCCCCTGCTCACACTCTGTGTCTCTGTTTCAAAAATAAGCATTAAAAAAAATGTTTTAATGCTGTTTTAGTAACTATTAACATACTGATGTGTAACAGTAAATAAACATTTATTAGCATTGGTCTTTCAGTATCTCCTAACAAAAGTGAAGACATGTTTCCTTTTGTTTTTCCTCTCCTCTCCCTCCAGGCCAGTCAGTTGGAGGAGCTTTTTCCAGTGCAAAGACAGCTATGTCTTCCTGGCTTTCCACTTTCGCCAGTCCCGCCCCCCAGAGTCTCACTGAGCCGCCCGACGGGAAGCCCTGACAAGGTGTCCAGAGGCCGTGGTTGCTTCCTTAAGTTTAAGTGTTCCCTGTCTGTCTGCTGCTCCCAGACTGTTCCTCTTCATTGGCCACAGGTCCATGGCAGGGGACCAGTACGTCGAACTGTTTACATGGATGGTTGCCCTCTGTCTAAACGAATTCACAGGATGCTGGAGAGATGAAATCGCAGCCATAGAGGGGATGGCTTTCCAGGTTGGGGTTTAAATTGACTACTTTTATTTCAGTCTGAGCCTGATTAAAACACACAGTGAACCTTCTAATGAATTTTCAGTCCTGATATTCTACATTTGTTTACTTTAGAAAAGTTTTTACTTATGTAAATTTTGTTCTCTTTTGCTGTTTGAATATCCAGGTGGCCATTGTAATTTATATGTGGTAAAATTAAGTTATCTTACTATTTTAATTTCAAGTTGGCCCTAAAATGTGCTTATAAAGTTAAGGGGCCATACAGTCCAGCCCTTTGTTGTTATTTTGCTGATTATGTGATGGTTTTTTGTTTGTTGGTTCTCTACCCACAAAACACACTTATCAATTCACTGACTCCCAGAAACGTGAAAGCCAGAGGCAGTAGTTCTGAGGATGAAGTGTTTTGTTTTATGTTTATAGTTTATTCTTTCCCAGTCCTAAGCACTTGCTCTGAGGCATCGAGAATGTCACAGTGGTGTTGGAGTGGTGTAACCAGAATGTGTATTTAGGGCAAGGCTTTAGAAGCCCTAGGTGTGAGTTCTGTCAACTCTAGTTATCTTTCAGTCTTCTACAAGCATTTTTTAACCCGCAGTTTGTGCCTTCTATTTCTTCTTTTAAACTGTTTCCCATTGGCTGTTTACAGACATAACAGGTTTTTTCTTAGTCTTATTCTTCATACAGCTTTTCAAGGCACTTGGCCTTTCTACTTCCCTGATGGAAAATCCTTCGGTAATCAATCCCTACCCCATTATAAAAGTATTTATAAAAGAAAAACGAGATGATCCATAAATATTAAATAGAAATCTCATCTTCACTCACGTTTAGAAAAGCAAGAGGCAAGAGGAGAAAACTACAGCTGTGACATCAGTCTTGTTTCACAAAGGACCTCTGGTTTCACCTTAGACACATGCACATGTGTGCTACATACTGAAGATTTTTATACAACTGGACCTCACGTATCTGCCATGCACAGCTCTCATTTGCTTTTTAAGGGGACTTTGGATGGGTGTTCTCAGGGAGTACTTACAGGGGACAGACTTTTTTCAGTAACAAAGGACACTTGGCAAATATGTTGTGAGTATGATCTACATATGATAGGGTGTCGGGAAAATAAGGGATCTAATTAAGGAGAACACGTGATTATATTTGATTATCCCTTACAAAATGTTGATGTAAGAAGTAAATTCTTCTAGGGCATGTGAAATGGACATAGGGATATAATCTAAATGTCTCTAAAATCTCCTATTTGTGTTTTAACACAAGTCTGACAAACGTAAAAGCGTACTTCCTTTTGAGCACAATAACTCAAGAATTCAGTGATGATCAATGAAAGGGCTTATTGTGAGAACTCTATTAACTCCACTTCTGCTGGGGAAGTTAGCCTTCTCAGGAAATACTATTTGAAGAGAAGAAAGTAATAACCAAACAACACCTTAAAAGGTAACTTTAATTAGTGTTGCACTGAGACTATAAAGAATTCATTCTAACATCCTGTTTCATGAGGCCGCATCATTAGTCGGGGTGTCTAGTGTTAGTGTGCAGTTGTTAGCTCTCTACTGCCCAAGCTTCACAGCGTCAAGAGCAGCTGTGAGGCCGGCCGGCACGCCGCTGGTCCATCCTCCAGTTTGTTTGGGTTGCAGGCTTGGGGTAAACTCTCATCTCTCACTGTTCAGAAGCAGGCCAATCTACACGTTGCTATCCCACTGAAATAAAAATGGTTACGTGAAATTTAACTTTGCTTTAAGATCACTTTTTCCCCATTTTAACATATACCTTTACATGAACTTGCTATTAATTTTTCTAGTTCAGAGTTCAGCTCTTAAGCTGGTCATTTAACTGACTTTCAGCATAAAGCGAGTATCTCAAAAGATAGAACTTTTGTCAGAGAAGTAGTCAAAAGACTGTAACTATATTTCCTTCAGGTTCTGGGAGGCATTGGAGTTTTCAGGGAGCGTAAGCTAATATGTTGTTGGCAGGGGCCCCAGGGCGGCCAGCACAGTTGAAGGCAGGAAGCTTGGCCCCTTGTCCTGGGAGCCCTCGTGCTTGTGACTTGGATTCCAGGCTTCAGCTGAGTGGCCAGCCCCAGAAGCTGTAGCCTTCCTGGTTCTGTGAGCCACGGGAGCCAACATGGGGCCATCTTTAGACATAGCACCGGTAAAGGTGGATGTTCTGCTTTGGCCACACTTGCTCCAGTCCCTTTGTGTCTAAGAACTGAGTATTGGTAAGTAGGCCTGGGGGAGCTAGGGTCAGCCAGGCCTTTCCAGGGTGTGCCAGCCACACAGACTGCATCTATAGCTTGGCGGTGGCCTCACTGCTATCTAGGTAACTTAAAAGTAGTGCTGGGGAAAAGTCCCTGGCATTTAGTTCCTACTAAGGCATTGTGATGACAATTGACATAGGGAAGGAAAAGAGTTAAGGCTACCCGACCTGCGTTAAGAGAAAAAGTTGCATGTCAAGAGTGAGGCTCAGAGTTATCTCGCGTATGCATTTGACTCACATAACCAGGATGAATAGTCTATCTCCAGATCCCCTAGTGATTTACTAGTTAGTGCCCAAGCTCTAAAACAATCCTTAGCTACTTTTTGCTTTAAGAAACAGCAGAAATATCCTCAGGCAGCAAACCAGAGCATATGACGTGATTTCCTCAATCTTATCTTGCTTTCTCAGTTCTATATTAAGCATTGGATTTTTTTTTTATGATAATTTACTTTAGAAACGTAAGAAGAAAGCAAATTTGGAAGGGAGAGAAGCTAGAAGTCACAAAATTGAGGAACAAGGTACTTACAATCTGAATGAAGGTATTCTGAGGACACAGTATTTAATGTGCTGAAAGTTACAAGAATTCTTTTACAGAGAAGTTAGGATTTTAATCTACTGGTTACAAGTTTGAAAATGAAGCTATAATATTATCTCCCCGGCAGGCAGGTTTTGTTCTTACTTTGTTTTGTGGAAGTTACAGCCCGTGTTTCCCTCTGGGCCTGGTGACGAGTTGGGGAGCGTTCAGCTCTGGAAGGGGCAGTGGACTGATCTTGAACCGCATGAACTTTTATCCTTGTCAGCGGTTGGGGCAAGTAGCCTGTTAGGACAGTAGCTGCTACATGTTGTCCATTATTTTATCAGGGAGCTGGTTGGGACTCGAGATGGCATCAACATTTGCATGCCACCAGAGGTGGCCCAGCATTCGTGGCCTTTCCACCCAGGTCGGTGGGCAGCCATTAAAGCTGACAGGGAGCGCAGCCCTGGTTTCTAGAAGAGGATTGTCATTCTGTGCAACGCAGTGTGCCACTGGGAGTATTTCATTCCAGGTCTTTGGACTTCGTGACATTGGAATTGTTTTTTCATAATTTCCAACATTCCATAAATATTTGTCAAAGACAAAGAAGAGGAATGTGGATCTTTATTGTTTTCATATAAATAACTTTGTACGTGTGACTTCCTGCTTTCGTATGAAGGGGAAGAAATTAGCTCCTCCCTTGTATGGTAACTCCAGAATTAAAAAGATTGTGCACGTATAGGGGTTGAGTATATTTTGTAAAACTCTAATGATTTGTATTTCTGTGCTGTTCTAAAGTTTACCTTTTTACTTCTATTAATTAAAGATATAGAAACTATATATTTAAATCATGTAAATGGGACACAATTTAGGGTTTTTTCCCCAGTCTTCTTTTTCATCAGCTTCTCACACACACACACACACAGTATGCTGCTCAGATTTTTTTGTGTGCAATATAAACATTTGAACATTTCAGTCAGGTACTGAGCCAGAAATGGTAATTGAAGTTTTTTAGAAAGCTTCTGTGCTTAGAAAATACTTTGTTTTCTTGAAATATTAATAATTTATAGCTGGAAAAATAGGATCAAGACTTAATGTGTTTCAGGCCACTTGGTCATTGCTTCCTAAATGTAGGAAGCGTTTGATTAACAAGTTGGTGAAGGCATTTAGTGGTTACAAAAATAGTTTAAATATTTGAGATTAAAGGCTTCCCGCAAACCCTCTGAGAAAGTTTAGCTAAGAAATCTTAGAAAGTTTTCTGAGGAGGTTTGGCTGTGGCACATGTTTTGATCAGAAAGATAGTTTCTCTTTGCTCCAGTAGGTTTATAATTTGTACTAGTTCTTTCTTTCCGTTGTCATTTGTTAAAAAAAAAAAATGTTAAAATATAAATCACGTCTAATCATAGTGAATTGTAAAAGTTCTGTATTTTTATTTTAAGGAAACATAAGAATAAAATTATCCTGTTTGTCCTGCACACAGTTGTACTTGGCCTGTCTTTCTAGAAATACCCTTCATGTTGTCGGTGTGGTCTCTGGCCCGCTCCACGGTTGGACAGCAGTGCCAACTTCGTGTAAGAAACCAGCACACAGACCCAACTAAAGGACTCGTTACTCCTTTAAACTCTCGTGTTGATGTTGTTTATGGTGGTGCCTCTATTTTTAAGGTGGTGGCCTCTGCAGGAAGAGCCTCTTAGCTTCTGTGGAAGGCTAAGTGCACAAAGTATAACCAAGCAGAGATTGGTCGTGCAGTCATATCACATGCTCACTGACAGAAACCCCCAGGGGAATAGAACATTGTCGCAAGCAGCCCATTTTCCCATCTGGACTGGTAAGCTTCGGACTAGCCCTTGGCATTTCCACTGAGGGCTCCTGGCGTATTTTCATATATATTTCCATGTATGGTGATTTTCTTACAGCTGTTGTACAAAAGATGAGCTTTGTGATGTGCTTCATAGAAGCAGACAGATTTCTTTGCCCCATGGGAACGTGCGCTGACTTGAGTGTAGGGTTAATTTAAGGTACCAGTGTTTTCTGACGTGCACCGTTAACACCCCAGAGCTGATGAGGTACTTGGCCACAGTAGAGCTCGGTGCCACCGGCCTCTCGCCTTTTCCAAGGACCTCTGCCAACTGGGCGTCAGGCTCTGCTGTGGTGGGGTGATGGTTCCCCCTCCTCTCCAAGGTCAGAACTGCCTGTTTTTTACTCCGATAAGATGGGAGTTGCAATTATTGAATCTGGTAACATCTAGAAGGGGTATGATTATGGGGCCAGTTTTTTTCCAAGGAATAGCCTTTCGTGAAGGTCTTCTCTGCCTGGACTTAATCTCCCCACACTAAGCATACTTTGTATGATCATGGAGTCAGAAGCCAGGGAGCAGCCTGGGGCAGGAGATCAGAATGGTTATGCTCTTTGCATAACCTGTGAACACCTGTACTTGGAACTGCTGACATCCCAATAGGACAAGAACCAAGATTCAAACCATTTAAATGTATGGGTTTTACCTTTCACTGGATCCGGCTACATTCCTGCAGCACATGAATGTGGACTCGAGCTGTGGGAAAATGACGAAAGCCACATGATGAAATATGGATCGTTGTTGAAGCCAGGTGATGAGGATGTTGGGGTTCATTAGACTCCTCGTTCTGGTTTGGGCTTATGACCACCATCTTTTACTTTTCCTGCTTATTCCCGCCCAGGCAATTTCTCCTCAAAAGCTGTAGGGAATTTTAAAGATTCAGGTCAGGCCCTCAGCATCAAGTCAGTGTGTCTGCCAGTCCTATTCTGACCATGTGTGGTTCCAGCCACCTGTCCTTGTAAAACAGAATTTCTCTTAGTTCCTCTTTATGCCCCTAGAGCTAGCTTTACAGTGGAAGGGCTGGAAAAGACAGCTCATCAGTTTTTGGAAAATGTGTTCCTCTGTCACGAAGTTCTCACTGTTGTTCCTCAGTAACGTGTCTCCATTCCATCTCTTTCTAGCTCTGCTTCCACATTCCCAGTGCGTCTGACCCTTAACCGATTTCCGTTTCTAGCCCTACCCCCCACACCCAGATACATCTTCCCAAAACATGGCATTTTTGTTACGTGGTAACCCTCCATATCTACTTACTGTCTACAGAATTAAGTCCAGTTTCCTAAGTCAGGCACCCAAGGTCCACCACATGGGAACTCATGCCCCATTAGCTTCTCCACTGCTGCCCTAGTCTCCACAAGCCCCGGGGCAGACTGCAGCCTTTGCTGTGCCTCACTTTCCCACCCTCTGATTGTTCAGAGAAGCATTCCTGAGAGAACCCACAATCGAAGACCCAGCGCCAGCCTCTCTCCTTTCTTAAAGTGCCCCCCGCCTTGGAGCTACTTTGAGTCCTTTCTAAAACAATTGGACTCAGGGTTTAGTGAGAACCACGTAAATAGGGGCTTCTTAGGCTTGGAGATTTGCAGTTGGTAAAACTTTTTTAAGAAGACGTGTGGGGCAGCGCTTGGGTGTCTCAGTCAGTGGTTTTGGCTCAGGTCATGATCTCACAGTTCTTGGGATCCAGCCCTGAGTCAGGCTCCACACTGAGCTTGGAACCTGCTTGAGATTCTCTCCCTCTCTCTCTCTCTCTGTCTCTCTCTCTCTCTCTCTCTCTCTGCCCCTCCCTTGCTTATGCTTTCTCTTGCTCTCTAAAATAAAAAGAGATGGGCAACTTAAGTGAAATATACCTACAGAAAAGAGCAAGGAATATACATTAAAATAAATCTAAAGCAACCATTCATGTAACCACGACCCAGGTAAGAAGTAGCATATTAGCACCTAAAAACCCTACTCCGTGTATCTTTCCATGGTCATAATTCTTCCTGCTCCAGAAGTATTTTATACTCATTTTTGAGATAATTATTTCTTTATAATTTTACCTCCTTGTTCCTACATTTGTATCCCAAATTGCATAGTTTATTTTGTGTCTATTTTTGAACTTGAATAAGTGGAATCACCATTTGTATTTTTCTGCTTAATTCTTGTTTTTAGGAGATTATTCTCCTTCATTGTTTTATTAATACAGTGCCGTTCTACAGCTATCCCACAGTTTATCCAGTCTGCCAAAGGTGGACTTAGCCGGTTCCCGTTCAGGGCTGACATGAATGGCGGTGCTGCTCTGACCATTCTAGTGCACCTGCATGTGTTTCTCCAGGGTGTAGATGCCAGAGTGAAACTGCTGGATGTTTTTCCGCATTGTCTCCAATGCTTAGGTATCACAAGGAATTTAATTTTTGCCAATCTGGTGGGTGGGTGTGAAATGGTATCCGATTGTGGCTTTTGATTTGCATTTCCCTGAATACTAATAAGGTTGAGTGCCTTTTCATTTATTTATTAGCCATTGAGGGAGAGCACAGGAAGGAGAGGCAGAGACACAGAATCTGAATCAGTTTCCAGGCTGTGAGCTGTCAGCACAGAGCCCGATGGCAGGGCTCGAACCCCTGTGAACCGCGAGATCATGACCTGAGCTGAAGTCAGACGCTTAACTGACTGAGCCACCCAGGAGCCCCTAGATTTCTACTTTTGTTAAATGCCTGTTCCAAGTCTTTCACTCATTTGTCTATTAGGTTGTCTGTTTCTTATTTGCTTGAGCGTTCTATGAGTTTTTATATGCATGTATATGTTTGTATTCTAGATACTATTTGTCATTTATGTGTGTTGCAAATATCTCATTCTGTGACTTCATTCTTTATGATCTGTTTTAATGATTAGAATTCTTAATGTAGTTAAATATGTCTTTCCTCTTAGGCTTAGAGGAAATCCTATCTTTCTGTGTCTTATTTGTAAATAAGACTACTCTACCTCAAGGTCATGAGATTCTCTATGATCTTCTAGGAATTTCTAAAGCTTTGTCTTTCATATTTATTCACCTGGACACCTGGAACTTCTTTTTAGGGTGATCTAGAGTAGAGAGGTCAAATTCCTCCCACTACCCCAGCCCCCAGACATGGCTAGAAAGTTTTAACATTTCTTCTTTTGCCATGTAAGGACTACTATAAACTACTTCATCTTCTGACTCTCACTTCTTTATTTTTTTTTTCTCAACGTTTTTTTATTTATTTTTGGGACAGAGAGAGACAGAGCATGAACGGGGGAGGGGCAGAGAGAGAGGGAGACACAGAATCGGAAACAGGCTCCAGGCTCCGAGCCATCAGCCCAGAGCCTGACGCGGGGCTCGAACTCACGGACCGCGAGATCGTGACCTGGCTGAAGTCGGACGCTTAACCGACTGCACCACCCAGGCGCCCCCTGACTCTTCACTTCTTACAAAGACATCTTAATATGCAAACATGAGAAGAGCATAGGGTCAGAGTAAAGGAGAATCCTTTAAACCAAATAATTGAGTTGTACTGATTAATTTGTCTATATTTTTCTCATTTTGTTACAGGTTCTGTGCACTGGCTTATGGAGATGGATGAAGGAACCTTATTTTTTTTGAATCTGAAGGGCTGACATTCCCCAAGTCTAAAAATCACATAAGTGTCCAGTGTTTTCCAGAACTCTCCCAGGCAGCCACAAACTCTCAGGACTTTTAACACATCAGAGACAACTGGCCTCCAGAGACCCAAGATTTGTGCCTCTTTAGCTACTCGCACTGGGAAGCCCCTCTTAAGATTAACCCAAGTCCCTCATACTGCATTTTAAACTCCAGCTGCTCCCCATCAAATATTTAAGGGCCTACTATGTACACACGTGGTGCCTGGCCCTTTGGAGCCTGCTGTTCAGCAGGGACAGGTGAGCAATTATCACAGAGGGCAAAAAGGGCCAGGGCCAAGGCCAGGATGCGTTTAAGCCCATCAAGGTGGCCAGCTGCTTTCTGAACAGGGACGAGTCAAAGTCTCTTCCCCTGGGAGCCTAAGTTGAGACCTGAAGGCTAAGTGAGAGTCGTTGGGGGTGAGGTGGGAGTCAGGTGCAGTGATGGGAGAGGCTGTAGAGGACTCCGGGGCTGGGAGATCAGCACAGGCAGACTTGGAAGTGGTGAATGTTCTTCGGTGTGGCTGGGCCCTCCACGGCTAGGTCGGGATGGGGAGAGCCCTGTCAGCCGGCAGAATGGGGATAGACTCGGAGAAGGCAGGGGAATACCTGGAAGGGCTTGGCTGCGGGCACGAGGCGGGTCGGGTGCTGCGGATTAGAAAGTTGGTTGAGAAGGACTCACCCTCTTTCGCCCTGCCCTTGGCCACACATTCAGTGATGTTTATCGGAACCCAGCAGCCACCCTGCCCTTTCCTCAGCAGTCCAGTCTCCCAGCTTTCCGCCGACTTTAAATCACATTCGCCCCAAACAATAGGCCCCAGAACAAAACTCCTGTGACTGCCGCTCTCCGTCAAAAAGCGGTCACTGTGAGAACGTGTTTTCCATGGATTTTGCCAGAATTTAGCGGCGCTTGTCAGTGAAAAGCAAGTCTGAGAGATTGGGGAGAGCACGGGGGCCACTCCAGCATCTCAGTTACTCTTCTGGCCAAGTAAAGACCCAGGAGACCTGCCCCACCAGCGCGGTGTAGAAAACTCACTTTTTCTTCACACACTTGACAGGCAGGGAGTACTTTGTATGCTCAGAAAGTCCATCTGCAGTCATCATCTGGATTTTCATTTCTATTTGATCCAGTCCATGGATTTTTTTTTTTTTTTTTTTTTTTTTTCCCCCCCGATCAACTTTCCCAGAAGGCAGTGCTTTGCTCTGGGGAATGGTTAGGTCAAAGTCGGATAGCAGAGGATTTGAAAAGTAGCCTCTCCACGTGCCCCTCCTGGCTGTGCCCTAGATGATGGTCCCTCAGCAGCGCTTCCTAGAAACCACTGAGACTGAAGTTAAACTACACCGTCCTCAGCTGCAGTGACCCTGAACTGGCCCTTTGTGCAAGGTCATCCATGAGACACCAATGCCTCCGTGCCCTCAATAGGTCATTCACTCCCACTAAATGCTTTTACAGTGGAAATTCCCAGGTTAAGTTCCACAGGTAAAGATGAATATTTTGTGTGTGTCACCCATTGTATGGTTGTTCAAAATCACAGGGCCAGCAGGACTGGAGTTTTTTCATCTTACATATTTTCCCACCTTTGAAGTATTAGTGATAGCTCCCTCGTTTTGAGACTCAAGGTTTAAAACATTTTTATTCTGTGTGCCATGAATTCCACTTCTTTGAGCATCTGGGCTTAATGAATCCTTAGCATTTTTCTTTTGGGGCTTTGTTGGAAATGAAGGATACTCTCCACTACTTCTCTGGTTGGAAGATATGTGTTTCATTCCCTTCTAAGTTATCAGGCTAAACCTGTGACCTTTCTAAATCCTGTGACCTTGACAAGCAGGCAGTTTTTCCAAAATTTCTAACACAATTCCTCGGGAATGTGGAATGGGTTTCCTTGTGGACAGTGTTGTTTATGGGGTCTCTGTCTCCATTCATAGAAACCTGCATGTCAGAGAGACAGCGTATATATGAAAACATAGGATAAAGGTGCTAGAGAACTGAAATGCTCTGGGTAGCGGCCCCCCAAAACCTGATGGCTAAAAACAGCTCCCCTCGGCTGCAGCCCCAGCAGCAGTAAGTAAAGATGCACTCAGTCACAAACCGACTTACTAGGGTCCTGTCTGGAGTCCAGAAGACAAGAGGAGACCTCTAAAATTTGATATAAAGTGATGAGAGTCTTGAGAGGTCCACTAAAGTGCCATGGCAGTCCTTTCTGCTGGGACAATCAGAGAAGGCTTCCTGGAGGTGTTATGGAACCAGGCTGGAACGATGGCAGAAGAAGCAAGCGGCACTCGGAGATCTTGGTGGATTGGAGATTTATTTTACACCGGCGGGCTCAGAGGAGACTGTTTCTCCAAAGGTCTGAGCCCGGAATGCAAGTCAGGAGGGTAATTTATAGCCAACAACGTCCATATCTGTGGGGGGTTTTGCCCACAAAGCAAACAAAGGAAGAAGAACCCAGAGGAGGGGTCTCTAAGCTGGAGACCAGAGTTTGTTTTAGCCCCGTCGGCCATCTTTGGCGTACTTGACTTCTCCAACAGAGGAAGTGGCATTTGCTCTGTTTCTTGAGTGAAGAAGGTAAGATTCTGAATAGAGACAGTAAAGGTGAGAGCAGATTTTTAGCCCACCCTCAGGGGGTCCCATCGCCTGTGATGCAGAAAAGGAGAAGCTCAGAGTGAGTAAAGCTCTAGGAAGGGATGAGTGATGATGGAAGAGAACTAAGAACCTCTGGAGATGCTAAAGCCAGAAGGAGCCTGAGATGCATAGCAACCACCCCGAGTTACTCTTGGTGAGAATACAAGGCGTAAGGAAAAGACAGTGAAGAGAGGGAAAACCCCAAGCGGCAGATACAGGAAGGAAAAGAAGTTCAGTTGACCCTTGAACAACGGGATTAAGGGCACCCTTGCAGTCAAAAATGTGTGTGTAACTTTGGACTCCCCCAGAACTTTACTAATAGCCTACTGTTGACCACTGGCCTTACTGATAACATAAACAGTCGATTGATGGATATTTTGTGTGTTATATGGATTCAATACGATATTCTTACAATAAAGTAAGCTAGGGAGAAGAAGATGATGTTATGAGGAAAATCATAAGGAAGAGAAAATATATATTACAGTTCTATATCAAAAAACCCCACATATAAGTGGACCTGACAGGGGCCAACTTCCTCTCTGAGGTGGGAAACTGCTCAAAGTCTCAGATGAATGATGAGTAAGGCCACTCTGACAGAAGTGGACACCCTCCTCCAGCACTTGACCATTTATTCCTTCCTTTGTTGGGTATCCATGCTTCCCATAGTCTAGCAAGCTCACGCATTCCAACAGTTTTTTCGAGTGCGTTTGAACGTTAAGCTAATACTTGTTTCATTGCTTTAAAAGGTGCCCTTTTAAAAAGCAGGATCCCAGTCACTAACACAGGAATGAACATTTTTATGGCCCTGTACCTTAATTAGGGGAGAGCATCGAAGTCATTTTAAATGGACTTAATCTCATCCTAAGCCTGGCCAACATTCCATTCCTAAGGGTTTACATCAAGGAAGTCATCCAAAAGGGGGAAAAAGGTATGTGTATAGAGTTTTATGTCACTGTAAAGGACAATGAAAAATTGGGAACAACAGAAGGATTGCTATGACACTTAAGAGTAATACTAACAATGCACACCTGGGTGGCTTAGTAAAGTGTCCGACTCTTGGTTTCAGCTCAGGTCACATTCTCACGGTTTGTGAGATCAAGACGTGCAATGGGCTCTGCGCTTGTAGCATGGAAATTGTTTGGGATTCTCTCTCTCCCTCTCTCTGCTCCTCTCCCCCTCAAAATACATAAAATAAACATTTAGAAAAACTAATACTAATAAGTATGATGCTCACTTGTAATGTTAGCTATTAATCACTGAAAAGTGAGGTAATGTAGAGAAGAGGAAAATACAGAAAAAAGATTATACGAATACAGGCGGTTCACGGGAGGGCAGGAATCCCAACTTGTTTCCCTCTGCACTTCTTCTTCCTTTGTCTTTTCCCAGTTTTTCCCATGCTGGTTTGAGAACATGGAAAAATGAGTTGATTTTGGAGATCAATGACACTTTGGTGATTTTCTTCTGCTAATGAATGGTAATGTGTTGGAGGGGACAATCCAAGCAGTGATCAGGGTATGGAAGACATTACACATAAGTAAAAGCCTCTCGCTTTGCCTGTGTCTTTCTTTTTTTCCCATTAGGCCCTGAACACATCTCCATCACCACTCTTAATGTTCTGGGGGTAATAACTATCTAGTATTATAATGGATGGTGCGGGGGAGGGGCTGGCGCATAGTAGGCACTTGATGAATATTGTGACATCCCTTCCAGTGCAAGCCTCTCTGGTTACAGTTTACCAGCCCCAGGGTAACTGATGTACGTACTGAAACAGCAAAAGGAGCTAAGGAAGCAAAATAAAGCAGCACTTTCAACTATTTCTATTTTACAAAGTGCTTGGTGAAACTGTAAAAGGATATTTAGTACCACAAAAAGTAGGCCAAGGGTAAGAAAAACTCTCCTACCCAGGAGAATTCAGCTGACCAAATTAAGTCTGATCCAGAATAAACAGTTCTCATCTGGAAATCTAGCAGTTCCAGAAAGTACTGTCCAAGTGGAAAAAGGCCCACGATGCTGGTCTGCATAATTATGTAACCCTTTAGGAAAGGGGAAGGAAGTGCCACCATCCTGGGGTACATGGGGAAAAGCAACCGTGAGAAAATAATAGTACTCAGGCCTCAAAGAAGGGGATTGTGCTACTAGAGAAGCCAGGCTCACAAGCCCTTTCTCATGAACTTGACCAAATTTGGTCATTTTTCCCTGTGCCTACCCAGTGTCCAAAACCGAAAACAAGGTTCCTATTATCCAATCCGTCCAACAGAAATAACTGTCAAATAGGCACGTGAATAGCACTGCACGTGAAGGAACTCGTTTGAAATGAGACTGGAGCTCAGCTGCAACGGTCAAGACCAGTCACGTCTGTGCTTTCTCTGGAAAAGCATGATCATCGCCCCTTTGAAGATCACTTAAAAACATCAAACAAACTAGATCCCAGATGGTAAGAGGAATTTAAAATATAACTCTCTTTCCCTAACAAATTGTAAAAATCCAGGCTTGAAATTAAAAGCAGGGATTCAAAGAGCTCGTGTACGCCATGGTCACAGCAGCATTTTTCACAGTAGTCAGGGGGTGGAAACAACCAAAGTGTCCACAAACAGAATGTGCCGTGTACAGACAATGGAGTATCATTCAGCCTTTGAAAGGAAGGAAATTCTGGCACATGCTACAGCACGGATGAACCGTGAAGTCACTGTTAAGTGAAATGAGCCGGGCCCAAAAGGACAAATACTGTGTGACTCCACTTGTATAAGGGACCTGGAGTAGTCCTAGTCATAGAGACAGAAAGTAGAGGGGTGGTTGCCAGAGGCTGGAAGGAGGGCGAGTGGGGAGGGGAGATAGTGTTTACTGGGCACAGAGTTTCAGTTTTGCAAGATAAAAAGTTCTGGAGATGGATGGTGGTGATGGTTATGTAACATTGGGAATGCACTAAAAAAAATTTTTTTTTATTTTTTAGCACTTATTTTTAAGAGAGAGAGCATAAGTAGGGGAGGGGCAGAGAGAGGGAGACCAAGGATCCGAAGCAGGCTCCACGCTGTCAGCACAGAGCCTCACGTGGGGCTCGTACTCATGAACCATGAGATTGTGACCTGAGCCAAGATCAAGAGTTGGCCGCTTAACCAACTGGGCCACCCAGGCGCCCCTTAATAATAATTTTTTTAGTGCATTTAAAAAGACCATAGAACTAGGCACTGGAAGAGACACTTGGGATCTTTAACTTCAGTTCTCTTACACTTCACCGCCATTTATTATGGAATATTTCAAATATATACGAAAGTAGAAGAGTTTAGTAAACCTCCTTTTACAATATACCATTCAGCTTCGATAATTGTCAGCTTACAGCCAATTTTATTTCATTTTTAATGTTACTTTTTCCCCTCAATCCCACAGAATTTTTATCTTTTAAATTTTTATTTGGGGGGCGCCTGGGTGGCTCAGTCGGTTAAGCGTCCGACTTCAGCTCAGGTCACGATCTCACGGTCCATGAGTTCGAGCCCCACGTCGGGCTCTGGGCTGATGGCTCAGAGCCTGGAGCCTGCTTCCAATTCTGTGTCTCCCTCTCTCTCTGCCCCTCCCCTGTTCATGCTCTGTCTCTCTCTGTCCCAAAAATAAATAAACATTAAAAAAAAAAAGTTAAAAAAATAAAAATAAAACAGTATTTATGATCTCAGTTTCTGTGGGTCAGGAAATTGGTCGTGGTTAGCTTGATGTTTCTGCCTCAGGATCTCTGGTGAGATTACATTTCAGTGTTGGCCAGAAGTTGCCATCATCTGAAGGCTTGCCTGGGGCTGGAGAATCCATTGCCAAGACAGTTCATTCATATACCTGGCAAGTTGTGCTGAAACTGTCAGTTCCTTGCTTCACAAACTTCTCTCTAGAGTTGCTTCTGTGTCCTCGTGGCATGGACTGGTTTCCTCTAGAGCAAGTGATCCCTGAGAGAGCAATGCCTTTTGTGACCTACTCTTGGGACTCATATACTTTCACTTCCACTACAGTGGACTCATTAGGAGTTACTAAGTCCAGGGGCGCCTGGGTGGCTCAGTCGGTTAAGCGTCAGACTCTTGGTTTCAGCTCAGGTCATGATCTCGCAGTTTGTGGGTTCGAGCCCTACATCACACTCTGTGTTGACAGCATGGAGCCTGCTTGGGATTCTCTGTCTCCCTCTCTCCCCCCCTTTCTCTAAATAAATAAACATTTTTTTTTAAGTGACTAAGTCCAACCCACATTACAGGAAACAATAAGCTCTAAACTTTTTTTTTTTTTTCCCAAGCTCCAATTCTTGAAGGGAGACTATCAAAGAATTTGTGGACATATTTTAGGATCATCACAGCATCCACTGATAATTCTTGCCTGATACAGTTCTTTCTCTGATACCTGGAAAATAACGGTTTTCCAACTATATCCTATACTGTTTTTGAAGCAAACCCCAGCAGTATATTTCATCTGTAAATATTTAAGATGTATCTCTAAAACAAAGATGTTGTAATGTTATAAGCTGATAACTTAATATTATCAAGTAACAAATCAGTATTTAAATTTCCATTTGTCTCATGAATGCCATATTTTTTGACATACAATTCACATCCCATAAAATTTATCCATTTAAAGTGTATAATTCAGTGGTTTATGGCGTTTTCACAAAGATGTACAGTCATGATCACTATCTTAATTCCATCATCCCAAATAGAAAACCCTGTATCCAATAGCAGTCACTTACCATTTCCCACTCATCCCTTGGCAACCACTAATATACATGCTATGGATTTGCCTATTTTGTACATTTCATATAAATGGAATAATACCATATGTGGTGTTTTCTGTCTGACTTCTTTCACGTAGCGTAAAGTTTTCAAGATTGATCTATAGTGCAGCATGGATCTTTTTTTACTGCTGAATTCCATTGTACGGGTATACCACATTTTTATTTATCCACTTTTTGGCTATTATAAATAATGTTGCTATGAACATTTGTGTACAAGTTTCTGTGTGAAGCCATGTTAATTTTTGGTTGAATCAGGACCAAAGTAAAGTCTACATAATGCTATGAGTGGATAAATCCTTTAAGTCTCTATTATAGGTTCCTCCTTCTACAACTTTATTTTTTCAATTTGTTAAAGAAATGGAGTCATTTGTCCTGTGCGGTTTTCCAAGATCTGGATTTTGTTGATTGCATAATTTAACGTGTTTTTCTAACTTCTATAGTTTCATAAATTGGGACCTGGGTATAGAGACGTGATCAGGTTTTCTTGATGGAGAGAAGAGGCAAGATGATTATAGGTAGGCTGTCATCCTACCAACCTAATTCTCTCTCTCTTTTTGTTGTTGTTTTCCTGATATTTTGATATTAATGATTATTGCCTAGATCCATTTTGGAATAAGAAGTAGTGGTATCTCCGGGCGCCTGGGTGTCTCAGTCGGTTGAGTGTCTGACTTCGGCTCAGGTCATGATCTCGCGATTTGTGAGTTTGGGCCCCGCGTCGGGCTCATGCTGACAGCTCGGAGCCTGGAGCCTGCTTCGGATTCTGTGTCTCCCTGTCTCTCTGCCCCTCCCCTGCTCATACTCTGCCTCTCTCTGTCTCTCAAAAATAAATAAATGTTAAAAAAAAAATTTTTTTTTTAAAGTAGTGATATCTCATTCTGTCATTCCTTCTTTATCTGTTAGCTAGAATATGTATAAAGAAAATTTGCCCCTAACTCTTTTATTATCACATGATTCAATTTGCATATAAAAGGAAGGATAAAATGCTTGATTCTTTCCCTTTATTTTACCCTCTAATAATGATCAACTATTTGTAGGTTTTAAAAATGAACTTGTGGGGGCTCCTGGGTGGCTCAGTCGGTTAAGCATCCGACTTCAGCTCAGGTCATGATCTCACGGGGTTTGTGGGTTTGAGCCCCGCGTCAGGCTCTGTGCTGACAGCTCAAAGCCTGGAGCCTTCTTCGGATTCTGTGTCTCCCTCTCTCTCTGCCCCTCCCCTGCTCATGCTCTGTCTCTGTCTCAAAAATAAACAAACATTAAAAAAAATTTAAAAAAAAAATGAACTTGTGTATTAAATGTATTTAATACATTCTAATCCACTGGAGTTATTTTGTTTTTCTGTAATAGTTCTTTTTTTTCCCCTCAAAATAAGTTTCCAGGGGCACCTGGGTGGCTTAGTCGGTTGGGCATCCGACTTCGGCTCAGGTCATGTTCTCAAGGTTCCTGGTTTGAGCCCCGCGTTGGGCTCTGTGCTGACAGCTCAGAGCCTGGAGCCTGCTTCCGATTCTGTGTCTGCCTCTCTCTGGCCCTCCCCCCACTCATGCTCTGTCTCTCTCTCTTAAAAATAAACAAACATTTAAAAAATTTTTAAAAAATAGTAAGTTTCCATATTTTGGCAGGAACACATGAGTAGATTTTTTGACATTCATTATGTTAGATGATTAATGACATTTCTTTTGACATAAAGTCCTCTTATTTAGGGTTTAATAAATCAAATATTCTAATGGGTACACTTTTTCCACATAAAAGTAAGAGAGTTTTTGAAAATTTTCATGCTAATGTTTTTATTTTTGAAGAAGATAAAAAGGTTAAATATTTAATAGACCATTTCCAGGAAAAAAAAAAGGCATTGACCTATTTTATGTGGTATCCACTAGGAGGTTCAGTAGATTAAGGGTAAAATTAAGGTCCCTTTATGTACCATTAAACAGCTGGCACCCTCATAGAGAGGAATATTTTCAGCATAGAAGATATGTGACACAACATGTGGTTGGTATTGGAAAAAGATCTACTTTCAAATACATATATTAATATTTGCATTTTACTGCCCCACCCCCATCCCCCGCCCAAAATACTGCTTCTGGCACAGTGATGAAAGGCAGCGAAAATTAACCACAATAAGTAAAGGGGAGATGTGTTATGATTCAGAAGCTTTAATTCGCAAAAAATTATTAACGTGTGTATCTTCTTCTTGGAGTTATTCTTACTGTTGCTCACATTGTCCTCTCTTTGCAATGGTTCTTTTCTTTTTTATTTTATTCTATTTATTTATTTTTTTAGAGAGAATTCCAAGCAGGCTCTGCACTGAGCAGAGCTCAATCCCACGACCCTGGGATCATGACCTGAGCCGGAAGCAAGAGTCAGAAGCTCAACTGACTGAACCACCCAGGTGCCCTTTTTCTCTTTTTAAAAGAATTCTGTGCGTGTTGTCAGTCCCTACAAAGCCAGACTGGGGACTGATCCCAGGGAGCCTGGATGCTGAGTCATGCCGTCTCTCAGTAGTGCAATTTACTCCCCGTACCTTCCCTCAAGCATTGGGCCATCCTGGCCTGTTGGATGGGGCCTGCCCTCACCCACCAGGTAATATTCCTGTGGCCAGCAGTTCCATAGCACTAAGCCATTGAGGAAAAGGTTTGCATGGTGATTACTGTCACACCCACCCCATATGAGCCCTCGGGCCTTTCCAGCAATCTTGAATCTTAGATGTTTCCCATCCTACGGAGCCCTGGTCAGGCCTGACCAATGGTTCATGTTGGCTAGTTGGTTCCTAAGTCTTTTGATGTGACTGTAACAGCCTTCGATAGTTTCCTTGGTAGCTGGTGTAAGGTGTTTCTAGCCTCCTTTGTACATTTCTTGCCTCATATCTAGAATCAGCCTTTTCTTCAAGAATCTTTGGTTCCTTTTATTAGGAAATATTATCTCAAAAACTACAGTCCAGGGGCTAGGATGCTCCCTGCCATGATTGGTAATTGTTTCCAGGCCTTTTCAGTAGAAAGGAGGAACATATGTTTTGTTCAAGATGTATGGTGAGTATCTACAGATATTTGCACTGCAAACTCAGGACCACAGGGATTTTACTTGCCCTCCTCTGTGTTACGTCTGGTTCTCCTTTCCCCCACGCAGAGAATCCCAGTTCTAAAGAGATTCTCGTAATAACAGATTAGATTATTATTCATTTGCTTGAACACACAGTATGTCTCGGGATACGGATACCAACACTACCACTAACAATGTGACTGACAACACTGAAAGATTTTTTTTTCCTTATGGTTTGTTCCATTAGGGATGCACAAATTACTGTGTGTAATTTTTTGTGTGGTTATGCCACCCACTGGATACTAATTTAGATTCATTAGCTTCATCCTAAATTTTTAAAATTTAATTTTGCCTTATAATTATGTAAAAGTTTACCTAGTTCTAGTCAGATTTACCAAACAAGATATATTCAAAGTCGAAGAAGACTTTTATTTTTGGCCCTCATTCTGTTCCTTCCCTCTCCCTCTAACCATTTAAAAATGTTTGTAATTTCTTTTTCTACTTTAAACACATAAGCAAATATTCTAGATAAAATAATACATATTTTACCACACACACACACACACACACACACACACACACACACACTTTCTACCTTGCTCATTAATTTGAAGATCTCTGTGGATTTGACATTATTTAACCAATCCTCTCCTGATGGACATTTGGGTTGTTTCTGGGTTGGGTTTTTTGTTGTTGTTGTTTTTCCTTTTTTTTTTTTCTTTCTTTTTTTTTTTTTTTTTTTTTTTTTGCTATTGCAATTAATGTTCTAAGGGTAACAGCCTTGTGCATATTTACAGTTAAAAATATTTTTTTTGCCAGGTGGAAAAAAAAATACATTTTGTCATTTTGTTTTGGGGTGAGATCACTAGATATGAGATTGCTGGTTGAAAGGATTGGTAATTTTATCAGTATGGCCAAATCCCCAACAACTATGATAATAATTTGCAGGACCATTAACAATGTACGAATGTGCCTGTTTCTCCACCAACAGTATGTCAATCTTTTAGATTTTTGCCAATTTAATATATAAGAAATAGTATCTCAGTGTTGGTTTTATTTGTGTGTTTCACATAATATGAATGAGGTGAGCAAGTTTCAGTTAGCCATTTCTTTTCCTGTTCATTGTTTATCTCACAGAATCGATTTCCTGTAGAGTCCTTGGTCTTTTTATTTTTAAAAGCTCTTTAAAGATATCAAAGATAGTAACAATTTTAAATATTCTCAGATACCAGCAGGTGTCACAATATCACATAGAGGAACTCATCCATGTTTCTTTTAGTAATTCTATGAATATTCATATGTATAAAAACATGAACACATTTTTCAAGCAGCATTTGTTGAAAAAACTGTCTATCCCTATTGAATTACCTTGGCACTTTGGTCAAAAAATTGATCATAAACACATGAAAATATGTCTCTGGATTCTACTATATTGTGCCTATCTACATCATCATGTAGTACCACACTGTCTTCATTATAGTATAATTTTGAGATTAAAAAAATTTTTTAATGTTTATTTTTGAGAGAGAGAAAAATCGTGAATGGGGGAGGGGTAGAGTGAGGGAGACACAGAATCCAAAGTAGGATCTAGGCTCTGAGCTGTCACCATAGAGCCCCATATGGGGCTCAAACTCAAAGGCTGGGAGATCATGACCTGATCCCAAATCGGATGCTTAACCAACTGAGCCACACAGGTGCCCCAAAAGATTTTAACTAATCTCTACACCCAACATGGGGCTCAAACCTACAACCCTGAGACAAAGAGTCACGTGCCCTACCGACTGAAGCCAGCCAGGCACCCCTGAAATTTTTTGTGTAAGGGCTCTAAATTTGTTCTTTTTGTAAAAATGGTTTTGGCTATTGCAGATCCTTTGCTTTTCTGTAAAAATGTTAAAATCAGCTCAATTCTGAGAAAAAAAGTGTACTGGCATTTTGATAGGGATTGCATTAAATGTGTAGAACAACTCGGGGCGCCTGGGTTGCTCAGTCGGTTGAGCGCCGACTTCGGCTCAGGTCACGATCTCGCAGTCCGTGAGTTCGAGCCCCGCATCAGGCTCTGGGCTGATGGCTCAGAGCCTGGAGCCTGTTTCCGATTCTGTGTCTCCCTCTCTCTCTGCCCCTCCCCCGTTCATGCTCTGTCTCTCTCTGTCCCAAAAATAAATAAAAAACGTTGAAAAAAAATTTAAAAAAAAAAAAAAAAGATACTCCACGACTAATTACTACAATTCCAAAATAGTGGTCTGAATTCAAATTCCCTTTGTGACCTCTGCACTCCTTTGTATAGATTTTTATTTTGTGTCTACTACATGCTAGGCATTTAGATGTTGAGGATACAGAAATAGAGTAGATAGATGCAAGCCCTTGCCCTCACAGCAGTGGTGAAGACAGTCAAAACAAGTTATGAGATAGCTTGATGAATGCTGTACAATATTGGGTACAATTGAGATTTAAATAAAAGGAACCCAAGATAGAATTTTTTTACGCCACCTAAAGGAAATTACTTGACATGTGAATTGAATTTAACCAGGATCACCATAGCATTTACCATCCAAACAGGAATTTTTAAAAGTCAAAGGGAGAACAAGTATAAACCAGGATGTATGGTTATCTTAGATCTAACCAAAGGGGAAGAGTGTTTGAGGGAGAAAAAAATTTTATGTGAAAGAGGACAAGGCCTATTAAAGTAACTAAAAAATCTCAATTTAGTGAGTTTATAAACTGTAAGGAAGAAAATTAGGCTTGAAAAGCAAGGAGAGATCAGATTCTAAAGTCCTTGTAAATGAGAAAGGAACCTGCAGCACTGTATTCCAAAGACAGTAAAAGTTCAAAGCAAAGGCAGGACATAATTGTTGGAAAAAGATAAGTTGATTGTGGAGTGGAAAAAGTGTGAACAAAGAAAGGGGATCAGCAGCAATCATCTGGGGAGAAATGGAGAGTATGTATGGGTTTTTGGAGTCGTGAAATGTTTTGTAATTGTGTTTGCTATTTGAATTACAGCTCAAGAAAGCTGTTTTGTTTTTTAAAAGATTTAGGAAATTAAGTTCTCAAGGTGAAAGGATAGGGGCTTTAGATTGATGTGTTAGAAATGAAGATGAGTTCAAGAGATATTTAAGAGAAACTAGAAGGCCCTGTGACTCACAGGATATGGAGATGAGGGAGAGAGGAAAGTCCAATTAACTCCCAAGATTCTGGCCTAAACAGCAGGATGGATGATGGTGCTGTTTCCTGAAAGAACCTGAACCAGATGCATGTGTGAGGTGTGAGTGGGGGGGAGATCTTAAGACATGTTGGGTGTGAGATAACTGAGATAAGCTAGAGATTTGTTTTGGACTGTTTGTGTCCCTCCAAAATTCATTTGCTGAAACTCTAATCTCAGTGTGATGGCATTGGGAAGTAATTAGGTTACGAGTGTGGAGCCTTCGTGACTCTCATTAGTACCCTTATAAGAGGCCAGAGGGCTTGCTCCATCTTTTTTTTGCCACGTGAGGATACAAGAAGTCAGCAGTCTATATTAGCCCAGAAAAGGGTCCTCATCAGAATCTGACCATGATCTGACTCTGACCTCAGACTTCCAGACTCCAGAACTGCGAGAAACAAATTCCTAAGCCACCCAGTCTATGGCACTTGGTTATAGCAGCCCAAGCTAAGACAATATCCAAGTCAGGCTCTCAGATGAAGGTCTAGGCCGAAGGAAATCAACAGGAGTCACTGAAGTAAACAGTACTGGTTAAGGCATGTGTGAATATACAAAATCAAGATGTAAAAGAGGTGAAGTCAGCTTCTGAGGAAAGGCCCCAGAGGTAGGAAGAAAACCAGACGAATGTAACGTCACAAGTCCAGTTTAGAGTCTTTCAAATAAAGCGTTCAGCAGTGTAAAGTGCTATTATGTGTCAAAGCAAACCAGCAGAGTCCAGTCTGGACTTAAAAAAAAAAAAAAAAAAAGAGAGAGAGAAAGAAAGAAAAAGAGGGGTGCCTGGGTGGCTCAGGCAGTTAAGTATCCAACCCTCGATTTCAGCTCAGGTCATGATCTCACAGTTCCTGAGTTCAAGCCCCGTGTTGGGTTCTGACAGCATGGAGCCTGCTTGGGATGCTCTCTCCCTTTCCTTCTGCCTCTCTCCCGCTCACTTGCATGCTCGTGCTCTCTGAAAATAAACTTAAAACAAACAAAACAAAACGAAGTTCAAGTTTCAGTAGAGTGATAGTGGCAGAAACCAGGCTCACATGGTTCAGTGGTAAATGGTGAGATATGGTTTGTCAAAGGCAATTCCAGGAAGGAATTAGGTTTTGAAGGGGGAAAGAAGGAAGGGGGTGAGGAGGAAAAGACTGTTTTACAAAAAGGTTTGGTCATGTTTAAAGAGAAAGGAAAAGAGCCAACTAGGGAAGGGATGAGAAGGCAGCTTCAGAATCAGGGAGGATTGCTTCAAGCTTAAGGTTTGGGTAGAGTCCGGGAATCTGTATTTAATCTTGACAAGATTCTGGTGCACAAGCAAGTTTGGAAGGCAGAGTAATCATAGAGCAGACTTTGCAAGAAGCTTGGAAAAGATGGTATCTTTGATACAGATCCTTGACTCTTTTATTTTCTCTCTGAACAGAAGAGGAAGAACTTGTAGTGGAGGAAGGTACAGATTTAGCGATGCAGTTCAGAAAGTTTGCGCTCTATCATTTTCCTGTGAAGTAGTAATCTGCTCACAGAGTTGGGGAAGGTGAAGATTTCCTAAGACTGGAGGTTTCAAATTGCTTCGAATAACGAAGGGTAGCTTGCTACTATTGAGGATCTAGTGGTTGTGGATGGTGACCGCAGATGATACAGTGGCACCAATCTGTGCCATCTTGTTTCCTGTGGCAGTGCTCAGCAGCCCAATGGTAATCAGAGGCAGAGAGAGCTGAACTCATCGAAGATTCAGGTTTTGCCCCACAGTGACAAAATAATGACAGGAAAACAAAGGAGTTTGGGATATTGCCAAGAGAGTGGCCGGAACATTATGACAGACCTAAACTGGATGGAGAGCTAAGTGAAGAAAAGAGATGACTACTAGTGGAACTCCTGATGAGAATAATTTGGGTTTGACTATTTCAAACTCAAGGCCCTTTACATGTATCAGCTTTTGTTCAACACTTTTATCACCAACTATGCTACACTGCAAGGGGACGCAGCTGCAGGGGTGCAAAGGCCAGAACTGTGGCCTTGAGCTCCCCTCAAAAACATCGTTTTGTAGAAGAGTGCCAGTAAGAGCACTCAACAGAATGGTACAATTAACAGGTCAAGGTACAAGGTACTGAGGACGAGTGAGAAGGGACTCTTTCCAGCACAGGGGAAGAGGTGGTTAGGGAAGCATTCATTTAGAAACTGCCCCCAAGCCAAGTAAGGTAAAAACGGAGAGGGGGCAAACAGTAAGAGACTCTTGAATACAGAGAACAAACAGGGTTGCTGGAGGGGTATTGGGTGGGGGGATGGGCTAAAATGAGTGATGGGCATTAAGGAGGACACTTGAGATGAGCATTGGGTGTCATAAATGATGAATCACTGAATTCTCCTGAAACCAATACTACACTACATGTTAACTAACTCGAATTAAAAAAAAAAAACACAAAACAATACCCTGCCCCAAGTAGATCTTAACTACAGGAAGACAGCTACAGGCAGAAGAGAGACAAAAAGACCACGCTGAGTAGAGCAAGTAGCATAAGCAAAGGTAGGAAAGTATAGCAAAAGCCCGATTAGGAGTTAAAGTATAGGGGAAAACAATGTAAGATAAGGCTGTAAAAGTAATTTAAAGTCAAATTACAGAGAGCCTTAAAAGTGCTAAAGAATTTGGGACTTTATTCAGTAGGCAGTGAGAGGCAGTTAAAGTTCGTAAACCTGATTGGTAATGTGCTGTAGGAAGACTGGCAATCCAGAATGAGATCCTCATTTAAGGCCTAAACCAAGGGTTCTTTCTCGATGTGACTGCCCGAAAGAATCACCTGTACTGCTTTGAAAGACACTGTTGCTTGGGTCCTTGAGTCCACCCACCAGAAATTGTGGTTTGTTTTGTTTGGGATGAGGCTCTTGAATTTAAAAGTACTCCAGATGATCCTAATCTGGGACCAGGGTTAAAGCCTTGTCTCTGTGTCTCTAAAGTTGATGCTGATACAGTAAGGTTCAAATCAGACAATAAAGGAAAGCCAAATGTGTGTGTGTGTGTGTATGTCAGAATTCTGGGGAAAAAAAAAAAAACAAAAAACCACTTGTAACAAGTTAAACTGCCCCAGTAAAATTAAAAGCACACCGTTGCCATCACAAGAGCTATCGTATATATACAATTTATTTAATAAATTAATGTCATTCAAAATACAGTGCCAGAACATGATGCAGTTGAACATGCTAGTGATGTCGTCATGAAGCACCTGTGCTCATGTTAGGTTGGCGGCGCCCCCGCTACTGCTAGTGGTTCCTGGGATTAATGCCAGAGCAGCACTAGTTGTCTGCTCTTCTGCAGCTAGTGCAGAGAATTCCTGAACAGTTCACCTTTCTAATCCTACCCCACCCCCCCACACACGACAGGTTAAAAAAAAAAACACACCCTGACAGCTAATGGATATCTATACACAATCACTCTACAGTAATGCTTGTTATTAAATTAAGATGTAATGACCTGGTTAACCCACTCTAAATCTTTAAGATGGAGAAATACAACAGCAGCAGGTAGTTATACGCATGAGCCAATGTTAATGTGATACAGAGAGTGGAGGCATTTATTGATTAAAGCTCCACACAGACCCGCACAACAAGGGACTAGCAATTCTTATTGCAAGCCCAGCAACTTAAGTCCACACCTGGTAAATGACCAGCTGATTGGAAGACCTGTATTCTAAATAGACAAGTATAAGTTAGTGAAAAGAGAGTACATGCACCTAATAGTATAGTTAGACTGAGCCTGCAGTCATAGCTCTCCCTGTGCAATACCATGAAATGGAAGATCTTCCTCAACTAGAGTATAGGATTTAGACAACACTTCTATACCAACATGGACACTAGTGTTAAGTGCAGCTGAATTAATTACACTGAAAAAACAGCTGTATTTCAGGACTTCAGAACAGAAGCACGGGAATGAAATACATATACTAAAAATAACCTCAGCACAATCTGTGATATACCACACTAGGAACAGGAAACTACTTTAATAAGTGAACTTTTTGAACTGTACATAACACAGGGCTAACGATGTTAGATAATCCAGATTCTTATGCGCTCATGATACATGTAAAACTTTCTCAATTATTGGATAATCTATTTCATATTATGGAAGCATATCTTTCTGTAAGACTCACTGATATATATTATACTGATGCAAATATTAAGTAGGGCATAAAAATAAAATTTATCAAAGATAGATTTTTATGTACTCATATTTAGTCCTTTCATAGCCTCTCTTGTTTAGCAAAGAAAATGACAAAGCACATAAATCAGGCGTGCACTCCCTAAACTCCCCAACTATACAGGTGGTAGTGCAACCATTTCTCCATCCAGTTCAAACTCCTCTGTCCCATCCGGTGAAAAAAGGTAAGTTGGTGGTTTCCATGGAGATTCTTCAAGGCAGGATGGATAAAGTTTCCCCACAGTGCACCGGAAATCTCTCCCTAAGTCCCACAGTACACGTTCAGATATATGTTGCCGCAGAGACCACCGGTCAAGTTCCAGATCATACTGGTAGGTGACGTATTTAGCTCTCTCATTTAAGTGGGTTTCTCGCATGAACACACAAAGAGAATTTGAGATCACAACAGCTCTAACGCAGGGGTCTGAGTACCTCTTAGCAGGGATGTTGGCTGCCATTTTCCACTCGTTTTTATTCACATCGTAAATTTCCACAGTTACTGAAGACCCATCGACAGTGCCAGAGGGGAGTCTTATGCCAGAATTGGTAGCAATGTGCAACCCTCCAATATAGAAAATTTTATCACCAAAAGCTGCAGCTGAAGCAAAAGACCTGGTAGTCTGTCTCATGGCCATTTCCACCCATGAATCAGACCTTGGAAAATAACAGTACATGAGGTTCAGTGTCATCACATAAATGCAGTCATGAACCACAACTGCTGCGCTCCACTGCCAAGCACAAGGCAAAGGGCTTACCATTGTCCACTCATCCTTCTCAGTATCATATCGTTCCACGGTCCTCCGATTAAGTTCTCCACCTACACTGTCTCCTCCAATTGCATAGATATAGCCTTCACAGCAAACCAAAGATGGCTTTATGCGGACAAAAAGCATTGGAGTCTTTGGAAACCAGGTATTTTGCTGTGCATCAAACCAATAAAAGCAATTCACAGTTCTGAAGGCAGTCTGAAGTTTGCTTGTTTTACTGTGATTTGTTTTTGTGTTTTTCAGAGGAACTTGACCACCGGCTATATAGATGTCATTATCAGGAGTTACAACAGTCCCAACCTTCTGCAAATCAGCTGGTGGGCTGCACAGCTTGTAAACTTTTTCTGCTTGGGGGCTGTAACAGACAGAAGAGTAAAGACTACAAGGATTTTCTGAAGATGCCTCAATGAAAATCATCATCTCCTCTTTAGTCATTCCAAGTCTTGGTTTGAAAAACTTGGGCATAGACTTATACAGACCTTGAACCACTACAGACTTGTCATTGGGTGGGAGGCCTTGGAACCAAGCTCTCTGCGTTACTTCTGAAAGTGCATCAATTCTGATTTGGCTAAGAACTGAAGACAAATACTGGGATCGTGATTCTGTGTTGTACTCTAGCCACAGCATAGCAGCTTCGCGAACTGTCTCCTCCTTTTCAACATTTAAATTGTCACTACTGAGGATGTCTATCAGTAGGTCATGTGACAGCTGCATGAATGCTTCCTGGTGATACACAGCAGTGAACTTGTGCTCTACCATTCTTTTAGCACTTTGCTTTAATTCTTCACAACTGAACAGATCAGCAAAACTCAACAATCGCACACAATTCTCTGCATTGATTTTCTTAATTAAGTATTCTCGACAACGCTGTAATACATCTTCTACCTAAAATGGGAGGAAACAAAAGGTTGATAAAGACAGAACAGACAAATTTTACTTTTATTGTAAAACACAAGTGTATTAATCAGATCCCTATACTACGGTTTGTTTTTAGATATGTATGTTTGGGCTAAGAGATAATGCCTTCCAGTAATAGAATTATAAGATTATGCATAGTTTTGTATTTCTTCTTGTCCAGTGGCCTACTTAAGTGCCCTATTTAAGAGCTAATAATGTAACATTAAAAAGGCTCTTAAAATAGCCTTACAGGAAAGGAAAATTTCTGCATAATTGTTTAGGCTTTAAAAAATACACGATTGAGAAAACCAAAGGGAAAACAATGTAAATATATCATAGTACATAAATGATTATCATTTATCATCATAAATGGTTATTACTGAGGAACCAGAATCTGGTTTTCTCAACATGGACAAGATAGTCATTTATAAAACAAGAAAATCACGCACAATGACTAAGTACCTATTTGCCTTTCTTATCTAGAGAGGTAACATAACCAAAGGTACAATAAGCACATTCATGTGCCGTTGTAAATTACCTACATTTAAATGACCCACCTTAGCCATTCTGTTTCCCAGATTTGTTTTTTCTTAAGGAGGAGAAGTAGATCTTGGCTGAATCAGAACTGGTACCTACTATACCTATTCACACAGCACGCTAACTAGAAGCAGCTTAGACTGAGAAGTCAGGTTGCTAAGATTGGATGGTCAGTATTTGTATAGTATTAGGGAGCGTTACTTCTCCAAGCTTCAGCTTCCTCTTGTATACAATGGGGAGATCCTTACCAACGATCACAGTAAGGATTAGATGATATCTATATGTCATCTATATAGATAAAGCAGGATATATATCTAAAACATTATACATAACCTAGATAACACAGTATGTGGCATATAAAAACACTACCACTCCCTGTGTCTAATAACGAAGATCATGTTGGTGTCACAAAATGCCCCATCCCAGGCCTGTCAGGGCAACCCAGTAAAAGAGACAAGAGTCCTGTTTTTCATTTCGTGAGCATATGCATATGAGTTCACTAACATGTTAGGGAAAAAGTTAGGAACAGTGTTCCTACCTCCAGTAATAAAGTATTCTGAAATTCGTATTTTTTAAATTCCTGGCTTTAAAAAAGGTATTGAAAACTTACAAACTACAGAAAGACAGTGGACATATTATAACATTTCCCCCTTTCATGTTTGGATCTAGGTTATGAATGCCCTTGATTCTAAAGCACCAGTGGGCGCCCTGGGTGGCTTAGTCAGTTGAGTGTCCGACTTTGGCTCAGGTCATGATCTCACGGTTCATGGGTTCAAGCCCCACATCAGGCTCCACACTGTTGGTGCAGAGCCCACTTGGGATTCTTGCTCTTTCCTCTCTCTCTCTCTGACCCTCCCTTGCTCACACTTTCTCCCTCTTTCAAAAGAAATAAACTTAAAAAAAAAAAAAAAAAAAGGCACCACGAAGCTACTATGGCTTCAGTTTCCCCAGAGATGTAGGTACAGTGGGACAATGCACAATTTTCTAAGGAAAAAAAGAGTACAGAATAAAAAAAGGAAGAAAGCTACATAAGACATGGACTATACTCTGGTTCCCAGAATTTCACCCATGTTGATGTTCAGTGTCACTCATACTCATTCAGCACATACTTATGAAGTACCTACTTTTCTAAGGCTTTACAAAAATAAAAAAAGGGCATTTAAATTTAATAAACACTTTTAAAAATTACTTCTACTTAAAATCTAAATTCTCAGGTAAACCAGGCAAAATATGAAACCAGTATGAAATTTTCACCCATCTTTTTAATTAAGTTCCCATCATAAAACTAAAGTTTATTGGCTAATCAAATCCTATTATTTTTCCCATATGCATATTTTTCCCCTTACACATTTTTTAAAAGTTTTATTTAAGTAATCTCTACACCCAACATGGGGCCCAAACCCAGAATCTCAGGATCAAGAGCCATCTGCACTTCCTACTGAGCCAGCCAGGCGGAGCTCCCTTATATGCTTTAAAAAGAGAAAACTTGGGGCGCCTGGGTGGCTCGGTCAGTTGAGCGTCCGACTTCGGCTCGGGTCATGATCTCACGGTCCGTGAATTCGAGCCCCACGTCGGGCTCTGTGCTGACGGCTCAGAGCCTGGAGCCTGCTTCCGATCCTGTGTCTCCTTCTCTCTCTGACCCTCCCCCATTCATGCTCTGTCTCTGTCTCAAAAATAAACATTAAAAAATTAAAAAATAAATAAATAAAAAATAAAGAGAAAACTTACCTTCTAAACTCTGCAATAAGAAAATTACATCAATGGAAGACATCACTGATGAAACAATGTTTCTTGACAAAATAAACCAGTTTATGTACATAACAGAGGAAAAACCGCTTACCTGCAGGAAGCAAGCGGTTTCATAAAGCTGTTCGACAGTGCTGTCATTTATTGCCAAGTTACCCGTGTATGCGTATGCTATTATTATCTGTAAGGTGGCTGCATCCACATTCCTCAGGTGCACGTGTGTCTGTTTGCTTTCACTGAGTCCACTCATGAACATGGCCCTACATCAGAATGAGAAACAAAGCTGATGGGTTTAGTGTAAAACCAGCGTAGACCTAAGAAGGACAACTAGATAACATGGGATGTTTATTTAGGGTATTTGCCTATGGACACATTATAAGGAAATCTTTTCAGGGACACAAGAGAAAAGCATAATAATTCAGTGCCAAAGATATAACTATTCCACCATCTGAGTGGAAACATCAAACTCATTCTTCATATTCATACAATGGAATACTACTCAGTAATAAAAAGGGAGTATTGATATGTATTATAACACAGATGAACCTCAAATACGTGCTCAATGAAAGAAACCAGATACAAAAGACCATATATTGTATGATTCCATTTATATGAAATATCCCTCCCCCAAATAAATGCAGAGACAAAAGGGAATTAGTAGTTACCTAGGGATATGGGTAAGAATGGTGAGTCATTGTAAATGGGCACAAGGTGAGTGCAATGTTTCAAGTTAGATTGTAGAAATGGTTGTGCATCTCTATAAATACACTAAAATGCATTTAATTATACCCTTAAAATAGGGGGATTTTATGGTATGTAAATTGTATCTCAATAAAGCTGTTAAAAATGTGATTTACTCAAATTGATTTCCTAAAACTATATGGGACAATTTCCTAAAAACCTATTATATACAATATATACAATGAAGTATAACTCGGCAATCAAAAAGAATGAAATCTTGCCATTTGCAACTACATGGATAGGACTAGAGAGTATTATGCTAAGTGAAATCAGAGAAAGACAAGTATCATATGACTTCACTCATATGAGGACTTTAAGATACAAAACAGATGAAGATAAGGGAAAGAAAGCAAAAATAATATAAAAACAGGGAGGGAGACAAAACATAAGAGACCCTTTATATTTAAGAGAGCAAACAGAGGGTTGCTAGAGGGGTTGTGGGAGGGGGGATGGGCTAAATGGTAAGGGGCTTAAGGAATCTTCTCCTGAAATCATTGTTGCACCAAGTGCAAACTAACTTGGATGTAAATTATAAACAATAAATAAATTATAGAAAAAAAAAATCTATTATATACAGGAAACAATGCCAAAAGGCAATCAGTGGTGTAGAGAATACAAAACATAACACCCAAACGTAGGTGAGAGATGAAAAAACAATGCAAAGAGTATTACCGTATGCATAAAAGAGAAAAGTCTGTGGTGATCAAAAGTGGGTATGACAACAGCACTAGCTTGGGCCCCTGAAGGACAAGATGAGGAAGGCCTTCAACAATGGATAAAACAGTGAGGGCAGAACATAACTGTTTTTTCCAGGGGCATGGCTGAACATAAGGGTTCATGCAGGAGACTGGAAAGCAAACTGGAAAAATGAGTGGCAGTCAGATCACAGAGGGCTTTTAGAGGCCTAGGAGGGGCGTGCCTGGGTGGCTCAGTAGGTTGAGATTCCTGACTCTTGATTTCAGCTCAGACATGATCCTAGGGTCGTGGGATCTAGGACTGCATCAGACTCTGTGCTGAGCGTGAAACCTGCTTAAGATTCTCTCTCTCCTACCCCTCTCCCTGGCTCACACTCTTTCTCCAAAATAAAAAATGGAGACATAGGAGTCTAAGATTTTTCTTATAGTGAGAACACTGAAGGGTTTTGTGCATGAATTTATCAGCATAATAAAATGTATTGTAGAATGAATACTCTAGTGACAGACCTCAAGTGGCCAAAGGGTAGAGACAGGCAAATGGGCTATGAGTCTACTGCAATAATCGAGATGAGGAGTAAGAAGAACCTGACCCAGGGTGGCAGAAAAGGATACAAAAGCTATCACAATGAATCAAGTTCTGGTGATTTTCTGAACATAGGGAAAGGAATAGAGTAGGAAGTAGATAGGGAAATAAAGCTACTTATTTTCAAATAATTGCCTAAAAAAATAACTGCTAGCCACTGAGAGAAAAATTTTAAGATCACAGAATTGTAAGTCAAGTTAATCCTGGGAAAAGGGGGAGTTAAATTTTGGATTTAAGGTAAGGGCAATTGAGTCAAATGGAAATAATACAATAATCGGTTAAGTATTTAATATTAATGAAACTCTGGGGAAGATCAGGAATTAATACAATAAGCAGTGGGGGTGCATGGTGGTTCAGTCGATTAAGCGTCCAACTCTTGATTTCAGCTCAGGTCATGATCTCAAAGTCGTGAGACTGAGCCCCATGTTGGGCTCTACACGGAGCATGGAGCCTGCTTAAGACTCTCTCTCTCTCTCTCTCTCTCTCTCTCTCTGCCCCTCTCCCCTGCTTGTGCAAGCTCTCTCTCTAAAAATGCACACAAAAAAATTGGTGGGCTGTGAATTCTCTACAAAGTGACATGTGTTAAAGATGAATAAGGTATCTGAGGGTGACTAAAAAACTCAAAAGAAAAATGCATCCAGAATCCCAATGACCAACCTGAGGTAAAGTTCAATCAGGATAAAAAAAGAAAAAAGAATGACACAAGGTCAAGAAAAGATTCATCAGAGAAATCAGTCCAGTACCATGCTACTTAGGACAAGAGAGGTGGGGTGTCAAAAACTAGAATCAAGGACCACAAAGTCACTGGTGACTACCTAATTGCTCTCATGGTATAGCTCAGAATGAGGAGGAAGGACAGCAGCTAAACTTCAGGCAGTGAAGGAGAGGAAGAGTGGCACAAACAAAATCAATCAGGGTAGCTAAGGACATCCTCCTCAAAAGTACAGGATGAGCATAAATAAACCTGAGTACTGGAGAAGAGGAAGTGTTCTTAGAAAATATCCAAGACATGACAACAAACTCTTTAAAAACACACACACACACACACACACACACACATATATATGTATATATTTAATGTTTACTTATTTTGAGAGAGAGAGAGAAAGGCAGAGAGAGGGAGAGAATTACAAGCAGGCTCTACACTGCTGGTGCAGAGCCCAACATGTGGCTCAATCCCATGATCCATGAGATCACAGCCTGAGCCGTGGGATGTTCAATTGACTCAGCCACCCAGGCACCCCTAAAAACACCTATAACTAACTGGCTTCACCTGTTTGACATGAGAATGGGAGATAACCAAAAGAAACCTGAAAAAGAACTGTAAGAGCTCTGAGTAAAAATGGAAGACCAGGGATCAGGTGGTTTATATGTCTATTCCAGCAGAAGGCAGTAATTTTGGAAAAGAGAGAGGGCAAGAGAACAGCTGACTATACAGACAACATTGAGACTGGCTATTTCTACATCATGGTTTTATAACACCAGAAATATGGACATCTGTGAAGGAGCTGAGCTTGCTGAAGACCAAAGATAGAAGTCTAGCCAACCTGATTATAAAAATTTTCTTTTTTAAAGTTTGTTTGTTTATTGATTGATTGATTGATTGATTGAGAGCACTCAAGCAGGGGTGAAGCAGGGAGAGAGAATCTCAAGCAGTCTCAGGCTATCACTGCAGAGCCGGACATGGGGCTCAATCTCACAAACAGTGAGATCATGACCAGAACTGAAACCAAGAGTAAGCTTAACCGACTGAGTTACCCAGGCGCCACATGAAAATTTTAAACGTTTTTAAGAAAGAGTAAATACTGAATTACATATTATATATGAAATATGGAAAAGTACCACAGTGGAAGAGGTGCTGAGTAATTCTCAAGTTAATCTCTCATTTGGGGTCTAAAATGAACTGTAAATGTTACTAAGACGTACTGTTTCAGAGGTTCTACTGATTCTTGGTGGGATGTAACTGGTAACTTAAACTACAAGGAAAGATGTATGTAACCCAAAAGGAAGAATTTCCAATAGTAAATTTCTACTGACTAGTATTATACATAAAGATATACTAAAATCAACGAACCTGAAAGAATCCAACTGAAGAACACTTGGGAAAAGATCAAATTATTATTGTGGAAATATAGGATAATCTACCCACTCCAGAGGAAAGGTATATATGGGAGGAAGAAATATAAAAGACTGTTTTCATCTTGGGGATTATAAAAGCAGCCCAGACACAGGATTTTAAAGATGTGTGGCTTTAATCACAAATATGTATCAGACTATTCCTCCTAGTTATAATTACTTCTACTTAATTCTACTACTTATTATCTGATTTGCTTTAGAGAGAATATATTTTCTCACAAGACCAAGGATGCTAAAAAAGGGAACTGGCCATTGAAAAGGAAATAACAGTAGCCTTAAGAAGACTGTGTTGTCTTTAAGACTGTAACATTATTGAGGGGCGCCTGGGTGGTTCAGTCGGTTGAGTGTCCGACTTCAGCTCAGGTCATTATCTCATGGTCTGTGAATTCGAGCCCCGTGTCGGGCTCTGTGCTGACAGCTCAGAACCTGGAGCCTGCTTCGGATTCTGGGTCTCCCTCTCTCTCTGCCCCTCCCCCTCTCATGCGCGCGTGTACTCTCTCAAAAATAAATAAAAACATTTAAAAAAAAATTAAAGACTAACATTATTGAAAGATTTAAGTCTCCTGGTCTTCAGGAAAATCAATTCTAACCCACTTAGTTAAAGATAAACAGCCTCATGACTAGAGAATTTAAAGAACAGTGTGTTACCTATACAACCACAAATAAACTTAATGAGAAAGGAAAAAAAAAAAGGGAAGACATCTACAAAAACGCAAGTTTACTTCCTGATCAAGATGATGACCATACAGAGAATATTATAGATGATGGAATTTCTGCACAGATTTAAAAATCAGACTAGATGACTGCTAAGGTCATTACCTTTACAAAAGATTCTATTCTATGATTAAAAATACCAATCTGAAAATCCACAACTAAGGCATAAAACTCTTTCTAATAATGGGTAATCAATTTATAATTAATGGCCATTAAAACGGGACAGCTAATAACTCTCGGTATTGACTGAATCTGTAACTTCAAATTTCTAACACCATCTACTAAGCCAACAGATCTGAAAAAAAAAACACTGACCATCACAATCATTTGGTAAGTTTTTAAATATGTAAAAATTCCTGAACTCTAACCCTGACTCACTGAATCAGAATTTCTAGGTTTGAAATCCAAGAACCTCTATTTGTAGAAGCACTTGAGGATTCTGATGATCAACCAAGTTTTAGAATCACTGCTTGCAAATATGCTAAGCTTTCTAAGAAAATCAATGTCTGAAATTGCATGAAAAATCCACAGCTTAACCTGAAACAATCGCAGGCACAGGAAAGACAAATAGCATTGGGCCTTAACTTCGGGAATCATCAGGAGATGTGCTACATTAAGAAATGTAAAGTTCTGAGGCGACTGGGTGGCTATTGGTGAAGTCCAACTCTTGATTTCAGCTGTCATGATCTCACAATTCGTGAGATCAAACCTTGCATTGGGCTTTGCACTGGCAGTGTGGAGCCTGCTTGGTATTTTCCCTCTCTCTCAAAATAAATAAACATTAAAAAAATGTGAAGTTTCTACACCTTCAAGTATGTTAACCTTACAAAGTCAACATTAAACCTGCCCTGTCTATAGCTGACACTAAAGAACAGCAGAAATTAACTTTCACAGCTGATCCCCACTTATGACTACTAATATTTGTGGTAGTATTATACTGGTCCACATTTAACTCATCTTTATTGACCCTGTCCCTTTCAAATATTAAGTAAAAATTCAACCTAAGGGCAAAACACAAATAAGAGAATTTCTATGACTTTGCTTCCATTCTTCTCACAAAACACACAATAAAGAGAAACCTACTAAAAAGGTTAAAAGTTGCAGAAGATCATAAAAATGAAAAGTTAAGCTTTATTTACTTGCTATTACAAATAAATCAGCTTCTAAATTTTGATGCATAGAGAACAATAGTATTAATTACTAAATATTTAAATCTGGCAAGGAGTCTGGTAAGGCTAAATGGAGATCATAAATGATAATAGTAAACTAAGAGTGAGAAAAACATTTTTGCAAAGGAAATAAAGTCCTTAACACACCTAAACAGCAACAATTATCCTCGAAAAGTTATCGTTCAGCCTACTACAACTCTTACATCAATGACGGACTACTCTTTTCGTTTTTTTTTTTAAATTTTTTTTAACATTTATTCATTTTTGAGAGAGAGACAGAGCATGAGCAGAGGGCAGAGAGAGAGGGAGACACAGAATCCGAAGCAGGCTCCAGGCTCTGAGCTGTAGCACAGAGCCCGACGTGGGGTTTGAACTCACAGAGTGTGAGATTGTGACCTGAGCTGAAGTCAGACCCTTAACTGACCTTAACTTAACCCAGGCGCCCCTGACTACTCTTTTCTGAATGTAATATTTTAAAATCTCAACAGTAAATAAAAATTATTCATTTCTTTTAAAAAATTTTTTTAACGTTTATTCATTTTTTGATAGAGACAGAGCGTGAGTGGGGGAGGGCCAGAGAGAGACACAGAATCTGAAGCAAGCTCCAGGCCCCGAACTGACAGCACAGAGCCCGATCCGGGGCTCGAACTCACAGACTGTTGAGATCATGACCTGAGCTAAAGTAGGACACTTAACTGACTGAGCCACCCAGGCGCCCCTCATTTTTCTTTATCTTTTAATGGCAAAACAGCATTCTGAATCTTTTTGCCTCCCCACAATGAAAACTTTACCGGAGTTAATTTCAACAAATTTCTTATATTTAAACCTTTGCAAAAACTTCTTTTTCCTGTCCTTTACTTAAACATGCAAGGAAGTGATTTGGCAAGCACCATGCCATTGGAATAGAAAGTTTAAGCAAAACATTAAGATGTCATTTTTTTTTAACTGAAACGTTTAAAAGAATTCCCATTAAAACATTAAAATAAGCTAACATTCTACATTTGAAATTACAAGCCAAGCAAGATTTAAGTACTTACCTAAAATAAGAGCTACATGTTGCAAGAACCATCTTATGACAAGGGAATTCAGTGCCCTCAACAATTAACACTATGTCAGTAAACAACTGCTGTTCATAAAACAGTTTTAACTGTTCCAACAAGGACACAGCATATTCAGTATTGATCTGCCTCTCGTCTTGAGTGGACATGACTGTATTCCATTAATATCTCCCGGAACAGATTGGAAAAGTCAGTCTTACTGATGGAAGGTCAAGTGAATGCTTCAGAAATAAAGAAAGGAGAAACTCTGCTTGCTGTTATCTGTAGCATTCAGAATCAAGACTGACACATTCACTAATGAATAGTTTCTTGTTATAGGCTTAGAATCACTCCTAGGTCATCCTGTGTTAATTAGGTTCTTCAGTTTTCCAACAGTCTGCAGACGTCTTGCTCAAATTTACAATTGTTGTGCAGCTCATGAGTTAAAGAGAGTAACACACGAGGTAGATTTTGTGGTGACATCCTATGTTTTGTGGATCCTCTGGAGAAACTAAAAAAAAAAAAAAAAAAAAAAAAAGTTCAGTTAGAGTATGTAGGCCAGTACATTTTTAGAATACAATGCTTAAAATAGCAGATTTAAATATAAATTATATTTATTCAAAGTTCAACTTCAAACATTACCATAAAAACGAAACATGACAAAAGGTACATTTCTTGTTGGTTTTTTTTTTTTTTTTTCAGAGAGAGAGACTGCACACAGGAGCACAAGCAGGGAGGGGGCAGAGAGAAAGCAAAAAAGAGAAAGAGGGAGAAAGAGGGAGAGAATGAATTTCAAGCAGGTTCCATCCTCAGTGCGACGCCCAACACAGGGCTTGATCCCATGACCCTGGGATTATGACCTGAGCTAAAATCAAGAGTTGGATGCTCAACCAACTGAGCCACCCAGGGCCCCCTTGAGAAAAGGGATATTTAAAGTCTATTACATTTAAAATTAAAAAGACTGGGAAAAAATAATATTTATACTCTTAAATTAACTTTTTGTCTTCTCTACAAAATACAAACATCCTAGAAAGTAAGCAGCATATCAATAAGCATATATTTTAAAGTTACTTAAAAATAAAGAATTACCAACAAAGCCAAATACACTAGTTATTTGTTTAGTGGCAATACATGACCATAATTTAAGAGAAAAAGAAAAGAAAACAAAACAAAACCCTTTCTCTTGCGTGGAGAATCTCATTTTGGGAAATATATTCTAAATATACTTACAAACGCTTTATATTTAATATAAATTAACTATATGGTAAACATTCCATTTGTTAATTTCCAAACTATATATATATATATATATATATACACACATACATATATATACGTGTGTATTTTAAGTTTATTTATTTTGAGAGAGACAGCATGAGCAGGGGAGAGGCAGAGAGAGAGAGAGAGAGAGAGAGAGAGAGACAGAGAGACAGAGAGACAGAGAGACAGAGAGAGAGAATCCCAAGCAGGCACCAAGCTGCCCGTTATGGGACTCAAACTCACAAAAGTGTGAGATCATAGTCTGAGCCAAAACCAAGAGTCCGACACTTGACTGAGCCACCCAGGCAGCCCAAAACTATATACTTTTTAAATCTGTAGTTCAGTTCAGTAAGGGTAGCATAGGGAGTATCTCTCTTTGTCCAGTGGTGGTTCCTTCCTAGAAATCTTTTTAAAAATATAGAATTTTCCGGGGGGGGGGGGGGTACAAAAAACCCTTTTTGAAACCAAACATGATAAAGAGACATGTGTTCCTACATGGAAGACTCTATATTATACGAATATGAACGTTCTCCAAAATGTATAAATTTAATACAAATCCAACCTAAATCCTATTTGCAGAAAATTCATCTGGAAGAATGCACAGCAGTTGCCAAGATATTTGAGGGGAACGGAAGGCAAGTTTTTCCTTGTGACTCTTGTCAATAGTAAAATGTATTAAAAATCTAAAATAAACCCAAGTAAATATAAGAAATTAGATATGCTAAACACTGGCATTTTAAAATAGGAAAACTGGCTTATTTCAAAATAATGTTGGAACAACTGGCTAACCACTTGAAAGAGGGGGAAAAAAAACCTCTACATTTTAGTCCTATTGCATACCATTCATCAAAAGAAATTCCAACTGAATTAAAATTTAACTTTGGCAAAGGAATTACAAATCAGGAAAAGAAGAGATAAAACCCACACAGAATTACTAAATAGCTAAAACTATCACTTCTTTTCTAATTAGATGACTCTTAGTTCCCATAATGAGAAAAATCAAGTACTATTGACATGAAACCTATAAATAATACCGTGATTGGAACCACTAACACTTTTTCTCACAAACTATCTCCCATATGTCAAAGAGAAGATCACATTGTACTTCCTGCCAAACTATACTATTACACGAACTGCTAACTTGATATACACTGTCAAATTTCCAGCCAACTTAACTCTGAACGTAACTAAAACAGGTGCAAAGGCAGAGAGAGACTTTGGGTCATTTAAGGTAACGACTTTGCTCTTCCAGATTTGAAAGTTACACTATAAATCTAAGTTCTACTACTATAACCTCTAAAGCTAGTAATACCTAAAATCACTGGCTATTTTCACATATCAATAATGCAAGGCCCAGTGAGGGTATGGAGAAAATGAGCATTCTTACACAGAAGTGTAGGTCAAGTCATACCTACAAGCTCTTATTCAAAACTCTTAGGACTAGAGAGGCACCTGGGTGGCTCAGTCGGTTAAGCATCTGTCTTCAGCTCAGGTCATGATCTTGCGGTTCTTGGGTTCAAGCCCTGCACTGGGCTCTACGCTGACAGCTCAGAGCCTGGAGCCTACTGTGGATTCTGTGTCTCCCTCTTTGCCCCTCTCCTGCACGCATTCTCTTGCTCTCAAAAATAAATAAACATTAAAAAAAATTAAAAAAAAAACAAAACTCTTAGGGCTAGATATGTTCTGGAATTTAAAATTTTTCAGGTTTTATAGAGATAACGTGGTACATGTATCATGTATTACAAGACTCTCTCAAGGAGTCTGGCACAACACTCCATAATTGAACACACTACTATCTTTACTGTGGGAAATATGAACAGTGTGAAAATAATACTATAAATAGCCTGGTGTTACTTCAGGTTGAGTTCTGCTAGTTTTTCTTAAAACTTGATTTTAAGAGCTTTCTGAATTTCAGAACTGCAAGTGAACTATTACAGAAAGCATAGTATTTGGCATTGTAAATGCTGACTATCCCAATCTATCAATTCTACCTCTAGAAATTTATCTTACAGAAATGCATGCATTGATAAACTGAAAGTCCTAACCATAGCTGCAAGATCCAAAATCATCCTCATCCATATTTAAATCAGGTGACAAGAACTGGCAGTCTGGGCCAGGATGGATTTGGATCCCACTGCTAGACCCCAGAATTCCTTGCAGGCTAGCTGTACAGACTAGACTCACTCTGGTCATTTCTTTAACTTCATATTATGACTTGATTTTTTTGTAGTGACTTGATTTTTTGAAAGGACTTTTTTAGGCCTGATTTGTTAAGTCTCTTACTAGATATAATTTTTTTTTTAATCATACGCACGATGCCACAGTAAAACAACTGAAGATGCTTTTAGAAAATTACACCATGAGCCAGCTTTATGTAAGCCTCAGTATGGCTGCATTATACACCCCTAGTCCCCACACCTTACTTGTAATCTGGAGTACATTTTCTTCCTGATAGGGCATTTTTTATTTAGGATATCTTAATATTAAAATAGGCAGAAAAAAGAGGTACCTAGGTGACTCAATCAGTTAAGTACCCAACTCGATGTAGCTCAGATCATGATCTCATGGTTTTGTGAGTTTGGGTCCTAAGCTGGGCTCTGCACTGGCAGCAGGAGCCTGCTTGGGATTTTCTCCCTCCCACTCTCTGCCCCTCACCTGCTCGCTTGTGCTCTCTCAAAATAAATAAATAAGTAAATGTTTTAAAAAATAAAGTAAAATAGGCAGAAAAAGTTATTTAGATATCATATTAAATAAGTGTAATAATTTGAACACCTGTATCTAGTACAATTCAAAATAAAACTTATCTGAGACCAGAGACTTTAAATATGTGAAAATATGTAAAAACGTGAAAAGTTGCAAAGTTTAAGATGACCAACCAACAACCTTCAAATGCCCGTAACATGAATATTTATAGAATCCTTTTCTCCTAGAAACAATACTTGAAATCAATATCCTAAAAATATTTCACAAAGCCTGTATTGTATTACTGAATTTCACCAGTGATTTAACATATTTTATGAATTTTCTTTTTAATAAATATATTGTGTCATATATCATTCTATGTCATACCTAAAATTAGCTTCAAAGTAAGTCACACATCTTGTTATCTGCAGAAGTTAGCAGTTAGTTACCCACAGACCGAGTAATTCCCAGGTATCAGGGAATTATTTTTCTATCACAAATCAATGGCTACTTAAATTTAACTCAACAAATGTTTACTGAGTATTTATTAAGTGCTGGTCATTGTACTAGAAGTACTCAGACTGAGGGTTGCCAACCACTAGAGTTCCAAAATACCATATGCGTTTATTCTTACTATAGATTACAGCCAAAACCATGATTATCATTTTAAAAAATGGTGTTTTAAAGACAAGTTATTGCAGACAAAAGCTAAAAAGGTGCAAATGGGTAAAGCAAGCCGCGTATAAGAAATGCTTTTCTTAAAATCCACCTGTCTTGATCTTTCATTTCAAAACTTCTGATAATACAAGAAATTTTATTCTTTACCATAAGAAAAACTGTAATACAAGTAAAATGAGCAAAGGAGGTAGCTGGCATTTGATTCCACTACTAACAGTGGTTCATGTTGCAGAAAGAGGAAAAAACTTAGTGAAGACTTTTTTCAATCCTTCTGTTTATTAACATATGCAATGATTATCTAATTTGAAAAAAAAAAAAACTTTTAAAGAGTATACTACTTTCTCTTATCACAAAGACAAAATATTTCAGAGGCTTTGTAAGTTATAAAGCCTCTGTCCCAAATGCTTAGCTCTGTTTTTGTAGTGTCAAAGTGGCAAAAGACAGCATGTAAACAAATGGGCATACTTTATTACAATAAAACTCATTTCCAAAAACAGGCTGCAGACCACATGTACCAATCTCTGCTTCAGACTGCTTCTTGATCAAATATTAAGAATCAGTGATTAAAATACATAACTCAGGTTGTTATCTCCTAGAAGGTCTTCCCTTTACATCACAATAACAGGGGAAAAACATACACCTTAAATGCTTAAAAGTTGAATTAAATGTAATTCTTAATCTAACCTGTATATGTTCCACTTTCTCTTCAATGAAAATATTTTAACATCTGTTCCCTAACACACACCTGCTTTCCCCGCCTGCTTTTCCCCAGGTTCAGTGGATTTCTGAAACACTTTCTCTTTTATGCAGTGTGAGTACTCTTTATTAAGGTTAAAAACAAACAAGGGGCACCTGAGTGGCTCAGTTGGTTAAGCAAGAGACTTCAGCTCAGGTCACGATCTCATGGTTCCAGACTTCCAGCCCTGCATAAGGCGTGCTCCTGTCAGCATAGAGCCCGCTTTGGATACTCTGTACCCCTCTCTCCCCTGCTCATTCCCTTGCTCTCTCTCTCTCAAAAATAAATACTTAAAAAAATTAAAAAAATAAAAAACAAAGTACATTTGTCTACAAGATAATCTGCTAGGAAAAAAACACAGTGAGAACTATATAGTCAAAATCACTTATTTTCTATTTTATCAACTACAATAACTACACGCAGTTGAGAAACAGAATATGTATACAAGATAATTTTTGTGTAAAGAGATGTATTTTAAAGTCCTATATTTGAGGGGCGCCTGGGTGGCTCAGTCGGTTGAGCGCCTGACTTTGGCTCAGGTCATGATCTCGCGGTCGGTGAGTTGGAGCCCCGCATCAGGCTCTGTGCTGACAGCTCAGAGCCTGGGGCCTGCTTGGGATTCTGTGTCTCCTTCCCTCTGCCCCTCCCCCACTTGTGCTCTGTCTCCCTCTGTCTCTCAAAAATAAATAAACGTAAAAAAAAAAAAAATTTAAAGTCCCATGTTTGAAACCTAGTCATAAGAAATATTCCACAGCGAAAAATGACGAGAGTTAAGAAATGGGAGTTGTACAAACACGATATAAAAAAATTCAGAATGTACTAAAGTGCACTGTACTTTGACATAAAAACTATGGATATTCTAACATTTTCTTTAAATGTCTATTTTTTTAAATTTTTTTTTTTTTAACGTTTATTTATTTTTGAGACAGAGCATGAACGGGGGAGGGGCAGAGAGAGAGGGAGACACAGAATCGGAAGCAGGCTCCAGGCTCTGAGCCATCAGCCCAGAGCCCGACGCGGGGCTCGAACTCACGGACCGTGAGATCGTGACCTGAGCTGAAGTCGGATGCTTAACCGACTGAGCCACCCAGGCGCCCCTAAATGTCTATTTTTGAGAGAGACAAACACAGAGTGCAATCAGGGGAAGGGCACACACGCGCGCGCGCACAGAATCTGAAGAGGCGCGCGCGCGCGCGCGCACACACACACACACACACACACACACACACACACACACACAATCTGAAGAGGCTCCAGGCTCCAAGCTGTCAGCACAGAACCCGATGCAGGGCTCGAACTCACGAACTGCAAGATCATGACCTGAACCAAAGTCAGACGCTTAACCAAATGAACCACCCAGGCACCCTCTAAATTCTTTTCCTAACTTATGGGTTCATTTCAACGTTTTTCAGTGATCTACCTGACAGCAGAGAACAACAACAATGAATAATGTTAGAATGCCACGTACAGGAGATCTTTTCTTCTACTCTCTACCCATGGACTTTCTGCAAAAAATCAGGGGACAAAGTCCAACTTATTCTTAAATCTAAGGACTTCCTATAAAAGTAGGAAATTTATATTGTGACTGAGAGAGAAAAAGAAAAGCAAAAGTTTTGGTTCTAATACATTTTTTCTCTAGGCTACCCAAGCTTCCAAGGTACTTTGAGTGGATTCCACCACACAAAATAGTTTCAAAAGGAACAAGCACTGCTATTCCATGATCATCAGGATTAAATCAGTCAGCAATCCATATTAATATACACAATTCTATTTAAAAATGTGAAACTCCTCATGAGAAATTATTTCAACAGATTTTCCTCAAATAATTAACATGACTATAAAATAAATCTTCATAGAGCCAACCTGTTTTACATTTTCATCATTAAATCAGAAATATAGAAAATCCAACTTTAAAATTACTCGTACTCCAGAAGTTTAATCTAGTTGTCTGAAATCCTCACTTCATTTTCCTAAAAAAATAACAGTACTACAAAAAAGGTGGTTAAGTCATGAGGCTCCAAAAGCCAACATATGCCCCAAAATGTATCTATAAAGAAAACCTACACAAAGTACACACTGTAATAATGACAATTAAAGAGAGAACAGTAACAAGAGGGGCGCCTGGGTGGCTCAGTACTTCTGCTCAAGTCATGATCTCACAGTGAGTGAGTTTGAGCCACACATCCTCCAATATGTGCTGTCAGCACAGAGCCCACTTTGGATCCTCTGTGCCCCCCAACCCCCGCCGTCTGCCCCTCCCTTGCTTGTCTGCTCCTCCCCTGCTTATGCTCTCAAAATAAATAAACTGGAAAGAAATAGTAGCAATTTATATTGTATAGATTCTGAACATTGACTTTAAAGGAACAGAAACCAAGATTAATTGGAGAAAGGCTTGAAATATTGAAATTTTAAAAGTTAACTCCAAACACTCAGAAGATTTCAGAGGTTGATGGCAAAGGGTTCTATTAGGGGGAGAGGAGGTATCAAATTTCACCCTGAAACCTAGTTTTCAACCCCACAGGTGTGTCATTTGCAGTACCCTTCCACTGAGTAGCTAAGAAACACAAATAGAGCATTTTCCAACGCTAACCAAAAGACTCAAAAGCAAAACCGAGAAGATACAGGAAAGAATAAAGGATTAAATACCTGCTGCAGGTGAAAACGAGATTGATTAGCAATTAAGTGAGCTGTGTATGTTAAATGAAATTAAAAGATGGAAGGAGGTTGCCAACAAGGACTACACAGAAAATACATAAAGGATGAAATAATGATAGAGAGGAAGGGCAGTGAACTATAGATCATGTATGAAGCACTTTCCAGTTTTATATTTTTAACTTAGATGGTGCTGCATCTTCCAATGCCACAAATGCCAATACAAAAGATTGAAGACTTCTTGGAAAGGATCCAAGGCATTCTGAATGTCAAGTATTGCCAAAAAATTAAGAGCATGAACTGTGGAGCTGTGAAAGCCCAATTCTTCAACTAGTTGTGTGACCTTTTGTAAGTTATTTACTTTCTGTGCCACAATATGCTAATTGGTAAAATGGAAGATAAAAACAAATCTCTTGTCAGTGAGCTGAATAAATTAATTTCATAAAGATCTTCGGATGATGCTTGACACAGAACCCTACCACATAAACCTGCAGTTATATTATTAATGCAGTCACTGGCCAGGCTTTTTGTGGCACTTTCCCAACTCCTGAATCTCCACACCTATACAGGTCCAGGCGTCCCAATTACAAAGTCTCAGTACTCAAACACGGTTCTCTTTTTACCAGGGATGAAAGGGATCTTAAAAAACATTCATTCAAAGATTTAGGGAGTGTTTTGATGGTACAAATCACAGAACAAACTGGCTCAACAAAGACTAATCTTGAAAGGGCCGATGCCAGTGCAAAAAAAACTAAAGGAGAACCAGGAAGCACCAGTCACAAAACAAAACTTTGTTCATATCAATGAGGCAATAGATTTCTCCTCAGGGAGGACAAAAAAGATTGGTGCCAAGAAGCTTGCTTTCAAGTTAACAAAACCATCCTGACAGTTGAGAGTATTTGGAAGACCGCTTGGTCTTTAGACTGATTGTCAACCACTACACAAACAGTATTTTTTGGAGGCGTGACAAACATCAACTAAAAAAAATACCTTGCCTTTTAAAGACTTTATAAAGTTTGATAAATTTCAGTATAGCTTCCCCTATTCTAACCAAATTAAGAGCTCAGGTCTATTCCTTTCCAACCACAATGAAAAGACTACAGGACTCCACCAAGTCAATTATGCTCAGCACCCTAAGTAAATTCAGATCACAAGTATAAGCTCCTATATACTACATTACGATTAGTAAGTTACTTCACTGTTTAAAAATTAAACAAGAACAACAAAATATTAAATGAGAACATAAAGGAGATGCTACCTGTGATAGAATAGTCATATGAGTATAGTATGTCCTTGTATTTTGGATATCATTTTTCGATTTTTCCTCTCAGCTCTACATAGTGACTGATGAAAGCTGGAGAAATACAGGCTAAAGAAAAACTGACCTTAACTTTTTCACTAGGATTTCACTTTCCATCAAGTCAAAAATCTTTTCAATCACAGCAGAAGAAAATATTTCCCAGACAGTCAAACATACTCATAAGGTCATTAAGGGCACAGCCAGTTTATGATTATGACTACTGAAGTTTCTCAGTTTATATCCCAAAAAATAAACTGAGGAATACTTAGAACCCTCTGCCTACCATGGAAGCCACCGCCATGTCACCACTTGTCAGAGGTGTGGAAGTAGAGCAAAGAAAGTGAAGAATTTTAAACGCTTCTCTCATTAAATTATATTTTCTCCAAATCTTCCACAACAATCCCTTCTCCTCCCACACTGAGAACAATCTAGGTACTGCAAATTCCGGGCAAAGGAACCAGGAGTAATCTTCAAATATTTAAAAAATTACTTGCAACCAACCTGTCATTTTTTATACTGAGTTAAATGCTACTTGCTGTATTCAAACTGCACAAAAGTGAAAACGATAAAGCTGATATATAATGAAGAACTCTGATATTTTCATTCATATATTTTATGACAGTAAGACAAATCCTTTTTCCTGGCCTTAGGAAAGTGGGCAATGAGAAAAACAACTCTTGTCTAAATAAATGTGTAAAATCTCTTGGCTTTTCAGACTGCATTCAAATTTCTAGGAATTCAACGTTCAATGTTTAAAATCTACCAAACAGTTCATCATTTCCATTAACCAGGAGAAAGAGAATCTATAGAATTGTGTGGACTTAAGCACTATGACCCGCTATTCCAACCCACCTCCTTAGAGGCCCCATGAATAACTAAAGCTAACAGATCTTATTTATGGTAACGCTTCCTATGAGAGCAAACAAAAAGGGGAGAAGTTACTGTACTTAAAACTCCTTCCTACAAAACTCCGTGTAGAGAAATTAGCACTAGGTGTCAGAGTGGGAAGATAAAGCATGCACAACAGAAATGCTACAGTCCTGTATAGCTGATCAACAGACAACTTCTTGAGAATTTCAGGGCCCAATGTAAAGGGTTTTCAACAAGCAGTAGAACAAAAGATCAAAGTGTGAAGAATATGCTTAACGTTAGTCACCAACCAGATGAGAAGAATACCAAATATCACACGGCCAAAACTAGAAAATAACGGCCTAGTTTGATTCTTCAATTTATTTCAGGTCAGAAAAAAAAAGTCCTCCTGAAAAAACGTTACCAAAGGTTAACTAAGTCACTCACAACCGCAAGAGATTTGAATACTCAAATTCAGGCAAAAATTCACAACTCAGAGGGAAGGAAAAAACAAAAAGAGAAGAAACAAACCACCCCGGTAATTAGTTGCTTCAATAAAAGAAAACGTAATTTTGGTCAGACCACATTACTGATAGGGTTTTGTTTCTGAATGCCTGAATGTTCAGTGAGCCAGACGTACAGATTCATGTATAAACAACACGTGACCAGTCCTGTACCCTACATTTTTATAAGGCTAAGTGATCTAGAAGATAAATACTGCATACAAACGTGCCCTTTTAAAGTTAATTTTACATTTGGGTTCTTCTTCTATTTTCACTTGAAAGGACCATAGTGGTAGCGGACAATTCTAGGGATCTGTAGCCCATGGAGTATGTACTCCTCTCCCTTTAAGGTCGCTGTAAAAGGAGATCTTAGATTGCTAAACTAGAATACAAAAGACGTTAACTCCGGAATAACTGCTCCAAATCAAATCAAAGGATATTCTTCTACTTCACGGTTTGTCAATTCATAGGGAGAGGGAGGTGGTCGAGTTCAAATAAGTTAACGATTTCACAGTCTAAAGTAAACACGTACACAATTTTGTTTCAAAGGGCAGCTTCTGCTTTCTTTTTAAAATCGTTAGATCATAATGGGACCTCTGCTAATTTACACATCTCCTGCTTACTTCAGATATACTGGGAAGAAAAAAAATGCAAGGAAGGGCTTGCCCTTCTCCGGCCCACCACCTCGCGAACACGTCGCGAGGCATTAAGGGAAACGGTTTTATTTTGGCAAAGGCGGGCGCCAGCCGGGGCCAGGGAGCCGCCTGGGAGCCCCGCGGCCCCGAGGCGCCCGGAGGCCGGGGCCGGAAACGGCCCCGCGAGCGGCGCACCCGCACACCCCAGCCCCACACACCGGTCCGGCTGCGGAGGGGCCGCCGCGGGGCGCGGAGGGCGGCGCCGGCTGCCCGCGCCCCTCCCCCTACCGCGGCGGAAGCGTCTCGGGTTTGAAAGATGCCGCCGCCGCCGCCCCCCGCACCCCCCCCCCGCACCGGCAGAGCCACAAAGGGCCGAGCCCCCTCCCACTGCTGCCCTCCTTCCCCAATTCCTCCACAGGTCTTGGCGGGCTCCCCCCGCCCGCCCCTATCTCCCGCCCGGCGTTGAAGACGCCTGCTCACCCGTGTCCCCAGGTCCCAGGGATCGGGATCCGGTGCGGCCGGCGGCCCCGAAAACACTGGGCCCCTCGGGCGCGGCGGCGGGGGCGTGGCCCTCCCGCCGCGGCCAGGGCCGGGGTCTCGCCTCCGCCTCCCCCGAGGAAGGCTGGCGCCGTCGCCTCGTCTTCCTTCCGGCTTTCCCTCGCGCCCTCCCTCGGTCGGTCCGTCCTGCGCGGAAAGCAGCGTCCTCTGCGGGCGCCGCCGCACGCTCCTTAGGGCCCGACCACCGCCAGACTCCTCCCCCGGGAGCCGCGCCGCCGGGCCGCGAGACGCCCGGCTCGCCGCTCCCGCCCCGCCCCTGCGGCGCGCGCTCGCCCCCTTCGCGGGCCCCTTCCGCGGCCCGGGAACGCGCGGGCAGCGGACGGCGGGCCAGCCTTCGCCAGGTTTTAACTCCCGCCGCTTGCGCCCGCCTAGCGGCACAAGCGGCAGTTTTGCAGTTTCCCGGGTTCTTGAGACCCCCACCCCTTTCCCGCGCCCTTCCCCTAGCTTCCCCCGCCCTTTTCCTTTGCTGGATCCCACCGGAAAGCCAAAACAATTGGGTCCGCGCAGGCGCAAAAAAGGAAGCGGAAAGAGGAGGAAGGGAGGGGGCGGTGCGAGGTGACGGGGAGGTGCTTTCGGAGGGGTTTCCCGGAGAAGGTCAGCGGATAGCCCGTGGAGGGCGCGTGCGCGACCAGGCGGCGGTCGCTCCCTAGAAGCGCGGGCTTGGGGCTCAGGCTTAGCCTCTCGAAAGGAGAGGCCCGAGAAATTCAATGCTAGGAAATCCAGACCCCAAAGCACCAAGTTTTATGCCGGAGGCTGTTTTTCCCCCCTTGAAACACAGAAATTTGTAGGCTGGATCGGGAATTGGGAATGAGGAGGGCTAGACATCAGACCATAGGAAGAAGGGGAGACGTTGGGTGACTGGCTGAGTGGGCTTTGTCTCAGACCCTGCTCTCCAAACGCGCCTTCCACTTTCAGAGCTTGTTCGGTTTTCCCGATCTCATCAAGAGAGGCTTCGTGTCCGTCTTTCAAGGCCAAGGAAAACCTAAAAGCAACACCTGAAAGGGCCCACAGTTCTGGGGAGGAAGCAGTTTACAGGGTGCGGGGTTGGGGAGGCAGCCGCATACGAAGACTTCAGATAGGTTTGTGCTGCAATGCGGCGGCTACCTGCTACCCCGCCCCCCGCAAGTTCCAAAGGAGCGCCTTCTAGCCTCACAAGCGAAGCTTTTGTAGCAGCAGATGGCTGTGGCCCACGCTGGTTTGGTTAACTTGGTACATACAGCTTGCTAGCAAGCAGAAAGTTGTAGATTTGCTCTCTCATTTGATAGAAGTTATTCATGGATGCAAAATTGTCAGGAATGCCCACACAGACTTCACCTACCTTCGTAATTTACACTCTCGGCACAAGCCCAATCTGGAAAATGTACATGACTAATTATAAACTAAAAGCATGTAAGTTACCAAAGAGCTTCTTCCTGTAGGCTAGGTTAGATCAACTGAATGCACGCCAAGATGTGTGTATTTGGGAATACTGGTAAAGGATTTTACAGTAGAATTTAGAAAATAGATTCATTCAACAAATCTTTATTGAGTGCCACGTATGCTGTTTTGATATTAACAAAAAAAGCTATAACAAAGATTCAGTCACTTTGCAGGCTTGAGCACCTACTCAGTGCCAGACAAGAAAGCACAAACAAACAATACTTATGGTTAGAGTTTGTGTTTCATCCTGCAGACAACAGAGTCATTTAAGATATTTAAGAAGAATATCTTGATAAGATTTTAGAAAAATAATTCTGAAGGATGGTGGATAATCAGACTGGAAAGTGGGGAAACTAGTTAGAAGGCTGTTAAAATAATCCAGGTAGGAGATGGGGAGAGTGTCCAAACTAATTTAGTGGCAGTGAGAATAGTGAAGCAGAGATAGATTTGAAACCAGCTAGATAGAGTCAATAACACTTGTTTACTAAGAGGATGAGGGAAAATAAGAAGTGAGAGAGGGCTGAGTTTTCTAGTCTGGGTGATTAGAGAGCAATATCAGTAACTATAGGAAGAGTAGTTAATTGTGAGGATGAAAAAGAGGACTCAAATTTGTTTTAATAACTGTACAGTTAGGAATACATTTGGCTGCAAGTAAAAAAAGTATTCCATTGCAATGGCTTAAGTAAGGGTCTATTTGGTCACCTAAGTCTGTAGGTGGTCAGTTACCCTGATTTCAACAGCTCAGAAACAGCAGAGCCATAATTTCTGTGATTCTCTTGACATTTCTGGTTGCAGGATTGGCTGTAGCAGTTGTAAGCTTCACACCTTTGTTGAAGGCAGGAAGATGGGGAAAGGAGTGGCCTCAACCATCTATGTTTATTTCTTTTCTTTTCTTTGCTAAGTAGAAGCCTTCTCAAGATAAATACCTCATACCCCCAACTCAGCAGACTTCACATGCATCGCATTTTCCAGAACTGTAATTTGGCCAACGGCAGCTGTGAAGACTTAGTTTTTCCAAGCTCTAATACGAGGCTACAAGGCAGACAAGCATTGGGAATGGATGTTGGGTCAAATAGCAGTCTGCTAGTTTGTTACTACTTAAAGCATCAGTTTTAACATTTAACCAGAGATAGCAGGCTGGATTGATGTTTCTAGAGTTTCAAAAAAGTCCAATCTTTTTGGTGTTTTAGCTAGGAAAAGAACAGGTTGAACATTTATCCTCAAATTATTTCTACTTGTTTGCCATTTTTTTTCCCTCAAGGCTGCCATCCCTTTAAGTCTCAGAGGGGATTAGAACAAGAAGAGACTTGCTGCAGTCAGAGAAGGCTGACTTCTTGTTTAGCTTTCCGTCTACAGCTGCTATTATACAACTGTAGGATACTTGACATTATTAGTATCAACACCACCTTCATTTTTTTACTCATCCTGCCCCTCAGCTTGGAAACTGAACAATCACAGCTAGTTACAGTGTCTAGTTTAAGGAGATAATAAATCAGCATTTCTAGCAATTACACTAACTTTTTTTGGAATGTATAGCAGGTCCCATGTGATCTATATCCAACAGTAGGCACATGACATTGTTTTAAGCTCTCCTTTTTAGTTAAGAAGGCATTTTCTTCTAACTAAATGCCAAAAACCACGAAACAGTATCCTTTTAAGACTGCATGTGAAACATTATGATTCTAGAAAACAAATAATGGAAAACCATTATTATAACAACCATTTCTGGATGTTATAAATCATAATAAGTTAAGATGGTAAGGTAATCTAAAATATTATTAATGTTAATTTTAACATTTTAACCTATTTAAAAATCTTGGATTTGGAGAGGAAGTTACCAGGGCCATCTCTGAAGGGGACAGTGCATTCCAGAGCTAATATACAATATATCCTCTCCATCTTGCTTCCCTGTAATAATAGAGAGAAAATCTAGTTAAAATGGACATCATTATTACAGGGGAGTACAAAGGAGTTCTTTGTGGTAACAGAACAGTTCTGTATCTTGATTGTGGTATAATCACGAATCTATCTATATGATAACATTTATTAGAACTATATATAAAACAGCTATTAAGGTGATAAAATCTGAGTAAAGTCTGTAGTCTAGTTAATTTCATTGTGCCAATGTCAATCTCCTATTTTTTATAATGTCCTATAGTTATCTAAGATGTTACCACTGGGGGAAGCTGGGTGATTAGTACACAAGGAATTCTATTATTTCTACAACTTCTTCTGAGTCTATAATTATTTCAAGATAAAAAGTTTTTAAAAGTGGATACCATTTGTTCAACAAAGATTTATTTTAGTATCCTGGGGTACAGAGATAAAAGATTCATGGAGGAAGAGGAATGTTGTACGAAAAGACCCAAGCAAACCAAGAGTGGAATAAATTCTGTGAAAGCAATATGCTTTCAGTATATGAGAGCAATATGTATTAGGAAAGTCTATCTGAAGAACAAGCAGGTCAAGAAAGGCTTCTCAGAAAAAGTAGAGCAGGGTAGGTGGAAAAAGAAGGGATCCAGCAAAGGAACACAGCATGGGTCAAGGCATAGAGGTTTAAATGAGCTCTGGTAGGTTTCACTATTACATGTTTTCATTTCACAGAGCACTTTTAATCTCATAGCCCTTATAATGATCATAATTAAATGTTTTGTAATGAAAGATCTGTGAAGGCAGAAACTACTTCTATATCTTTTTTTTTAATTTTATGTATTTATTTTGAGAGAGAGAGAGAGAGGTGCTAGTGTGAGCGGGGGTGGGGAGTGGGGGGCCGGGGAAGAGAATCCTAAGCAGGCATCGCACTGTCAGCACAGAGACTGACACAGGGCTCAAACCCACAAACCATGAGATCATGACCTGAGCTGAAATCAAAAGTCGGATGCGTAACCAACTGAGCCACTCAGGCGTCCCTACTTTTATATCTTGTTGACTCTTCAGTGCTTTACATAGTTCCTGTCTAGGCACTCATAACTATTTGTTGAATGAATGAGATCATTGGCCATGGGGGTAAATGTGGGGGAATAACAGGATATCTAGAGAGGAAATCAAGAGATAGATACAGATCATGAAGGGTCTTATGTATTACGTTTGGACTCCATCCTAAAGGTAATGGAAAACTATCAGCAGAAGATGATTTCTTTTGGGTTATAGAAAGATAATACAAAGGATAGTATAAACAATACAAAATGTAGCAATGCTCCAAAGAGGCAAAATGCAATGTGAGTAGTTTGTATGTTACCAGAGGAAAACAAGATAGGCTGTTAATAATTGCAGATCCCACTCTAGGGATTATATGTCTACCAGCCTCTGAGTGTCCAAGGATTTTGTTTTGCCCCAATAACAACAACAACAGCAGCAACAACAACAACAAAACAATAGCTAACACTTGGTGGGTGAGTACTTACTTTGTGCCAGACACTGTATATATATTAACTCATTTAGTCCTCACAACAACTATATGAATTTGCTGTTATTGTCTCTACAGTTGAAGTGACTGAGGTGCAAAGAGATTAATTAACTCACTCTAGATTATACTAGTAATAAATTGACAGAGTTAGGATTAAAATCTACCAGTATGTCAGCAACATGGTTTAAGTAGTATGAACAGGAAATAAAAGAAGGTGATATTTCTTTTCCCTTCTCTTGGGTTATCAATAAAAATATTTCCCAAAATGTTCACCAAAGTTCCTCTTACATCTTCTTGGCAGGAAAATCAGATTGCCATAATTGGTTTCCAGTCATGGGTTGAAGCAGAAGGGGCAAAATTCCACCTTCTCTGAGTACATTGCTTTTCTTTATCTGGACCAAATGATGGTTCTCTTAGCAAGGAATAAGTGGATGAGCCCATTGGTAAGACCACCAACAATGTCTGCCACAAACATAATCAAACCATGAGACCAATGCAGTCAATGAGAGTGTACTTCAGGAAGAGCACTGGACTGGATTCTATTCTCAATCTGCCGTTCAGTAGCTACATGATCTCGGCAACTTATTTAGCCTCTCTGAACCTATTTCTTCATATAAAACTTGTGCATACTATACCTTAAGATTGTATAAGAATTTAAGACAATACAAAGTGCCTAGCACACTGTCATTTAATAAGTTACAGTTGTTAAAGTTATGTTACTTTCCACATGTTAAATATAAAATTACCATATGATTACATCAATTCCATTCCCAGGTATATACCCAAAAGAACTGAAAGCAGGGACTCAAGCAGATATTTGTACACTCATGTACATACATAATAGAATTATTCGCAAGAGCCAAGAGGTAGAAACAAATGTCCATTGATGGATGAATGAAAAGTCATGTGTACATTAGAATATTATTCATACATATACTACTGGAATATTATTGCAATAGAATAGAATATTATTCAGCCTGGAAAAAGAAACTCTGACACATGCTACAATATGGGAGAAGCTTGAAGACATCATGCTCGGTGAAATAATAGACACAAAAGGGCAAACATTATATAACCCCACTTACATGAGCTACATGGAGCAGTGAAATTCTTAGAGACACAAAAGCAGAATGGTGGTTGTCAAGCGCTGGGGGGAGGAAAGAGTGAGGTTCTTATTTAATGGACACAGAGATTCTGATCTGATTAATAAAAAGTTCTGGATATGGAGAGTGGCAGTGGATGTGCCACATTGTGAATGTACCTCATGCTACTGGATTGTATGCTTCACGTGGTTCAAATGACAAATTTCATGTTATGTATTTTTACCCCAAAAAAGTTAAAAACAAAACAAAAAGAAAACATTGAAAAAAGGCCTTTGTCACTTACTAGATCTGTGACCTGAGGCAAATTATATAACCTACTCAAGCCTCAGTTTCCTCATCTATAGAATGGGAAAAATAATAGTACCTACTTCCTAGGTTTATCACGCAATTAAAATGAGATGACTTGGTAAAGTACTACTTTGTCTTAAGTTTAATTCTTCCTAGCTTCAAAGGAATATTTTTTAAAAAAAAATTTTTTTTAACGTTTATTTATTTTTGAGACAGAGAGAGACAGAGCATGAATGGGGGAGGGTCAGAGAGAGGGAGACACAGAATATGAAACAGGCTCCAGGCTCTGAGCTGTCAGCACAGAGCCCGACGCGGGGCTCGAACTCACGGACCGTGAGATCATGACCTGAGCCGAAGTCGGCCGCTTAACCGACTGAGCCACCCAGGCGCCCCTCAAAGGAATATTCTAATATTCTATTCTAATTCTAATTCTAGAATATTCTAATTCTAAAACTTGTGGAAGTCCTTAGTACTTTATTTAGCAAAATTGTTACTATGGCAGAGAGAAAATGTGCATTTAAAAAAATTTTTTAATATTTATTTATTTTGTGTGTGTGTGTGTGTGTGAGAGAGAGAGAGAGAGAGAGAGAGAGAGAGCATGAGCAGATGAGGGGCAGAGAGAGAGGGAGACACAGAATCCGAAGCAGGATCCAGGCTCTGAGCTGTCAGCACAGAGCCCGACACGGGGCTCGAACTCACGGACCATGAGATCATGACCTGAGCCGAAGTCAGATGCTTAATCAACTGAGCCACCCAGGTGCCCCAAAAATGTGCATTTTTAATTTGACTGGATCGTATGCTAGGAGTATGTTTAGTTTTATAAGAAATTGTCACAGTTTCTTCCAAAGCAGGCATACCATTTTGCATTCCCAGCAGGAATGAATGAGAGTTCCTGTTACTCCACATCCTCTCTAAGCTTTGGTGTGGTCAGTGTTCAGGCTTTTAGCCATTCTAATAAGTATATAGTGGTATCTCGTTCTTTTAATTTGCAATTCCCTAATGACAATGATGTATAGCATATTTTTACATTTATTTGCCTTCTGTATATCTTCTTTGGTGGGGTATTTGTTAAGGTGTATAGACTATTTTTTTGAGTTTATTTATTGAGAGAGAGAGAGAGAGAGAGAGAGAGAGTGAGACGGCACAAGCAGGGGAGAAGTAGAGAGAGAGGAGAGAGAGAATCCCAAGCAGGATCTGCACTGTCAGAGAGGAGCCTGATGCGGGGCTTGAGCTGGCAAACTTTGAGATCATGACCTGAGTCAAAACCAAGAGTCAGACACTTAACCAACTGAGCTACCCAGGCACCCCTGTAAACTATTTTTTAATTGGGGTGTTTGTTTTCTTAGTGTTAAGAGTTCTTTGTATCTTTTGGTAACAGTCTGTTACCAGATATATCTTTTGCAAATGTTTCCCCCAGTCTGGTTGTCTTTTCATTCACTTGATTGTGTCTTTCACAGAGTTTTTAATTTTAATGAAGTCAAGCTTATCAATTCTTTCTTATATGGATTGTGTCATTGGTGTGGCATCTAAAAAGTCATCACCATACTGTCTTGTGTTATCTTCTAGGAGGTTTTTTTTTCTTGTTTATTTATTTTGAGATAGAGTGAGCATGTGTGGGAGGGGCAGAGAGAGGGAAAGAGAATACCAAGCAGGCTCTTCGACATCAGCACAGAGGCTGAATCAGGGCTTGAACCCAAGAACTGTGAGATCATGACCTGAGCCAAAAATCAAGAGTCAGACACTTAAACCAACTGAGCTTCCCAGGAGCCCTGATCTTCTAGGAGTTTCGTAGTGTTTGCATTTTACATTCAGGTCTGAGATTGATTTTAACTTAGTGTTTGTGAAGGGTCTAAAGTCTGTGTCTAGATTCACTTTTTTTTTGCATGTAGATGTCCAGTTGTTCCAGGACCATATCTTTGCTTCACTTTATGTCTTTGCTCCTTTGTCAAACATCAGTTAACTGTATTTGTGTAGGTATATTTGTGGAATCTCTGTTCCACTGATCTTTTTGTTTATTCATTTGTCAATACCACAGTGTCTTGGTTGCTGTAGCTTTATAGTAAATCTTGGAGTAAGTCAATGTCACTTCTCTAACTTTGTTGTTCTCCTTCAACATCGGTTGACTATTCTGGGTCTTTGCCTCTCCATATAAACTTAAGAACCAGTTTGTAGATACAATAATTTTCTGGGATTTTGACTGGCCTTGCACTGGTTCTATACACAAAGTTTGAGAGAAAAAATTGACATCTTGACAATATTGAGTCTTCTTATCCATAAACATAGAACATCTCTCCATTAATTTAGTTCTTTGATGCTTTTCATTAGAGTTTTATAGTTTTGTACATAATTTGTCAGATTTATACCTAAGTATTTCATTTTGGGAAGATGTTCATATAAATAGTAATGTGTGTTTAATTTCAAAGTGAACTTTTATTTTATTTTATTTTAAATGTTTTATTTATTTTTGAGACAGAGAGAGAGCAGGGGAGGGGCAGAGAGAGAGACACACACAGAATCTGAAGCAGGCTCCAGGCTCCGAGCTGTCATCACAGAGCCCGACACGGGGCTTGAATTCATAGACTGCAAGATCATGACCTGAACCAAAGTCAGATGTCCAACTGACTGAGCCACCCAGGTGCCCCAAAGTGAACTTTTAAATTGCCGGTAAATGTGAAAGTGATTGACTCTTACAGAATAACCTTGTATCCTGTAACCTTGCTATAATCACTAGTTCCAGGAGTTTTCTTGTCCATTCTTTCATATTTTCTACATGGCAGATCACGTCATCTGCAAAGACAGTTGTGTTTTTTCTAATTTAGTATACTTTTAATTTCCTTTATTCATTTTATTGCTTAGCGAGGACTTCCAATATGACATTGAAAAGTGGTGGTGAAAGGGGATATCCTTGCTTTGTAGCAGATATTAGTGGGAAAGCTTCATGTTTCTCACCACTATCTATGTAATGTTCCATGTAAGCTTGGAAAGGCTGTGTATTCTGCTGTTGTTGAATAAAGTAGTATATAGTTAAACATTTTATTCAGGGATTGAGAATGTTGTTGAGTTTATCTATGTCCTTATGATTTTCTCCCTGCTATATTTAGAGGGGTATTGAAGTCTTCAATTATAATAGCGGATTCATCTATTTCTCCTCACAGTTCTATTAGTTTTTGCCTTACACAGTTTGACAGTTTGCTGTTACACACATATATGTTAAGGATTGTTTGTTTTCTATCATTATGTAATGCCCCTCTTTATCCCTGATCATTTTTTCTTGCTCTGAAGTCTGCTCTATCTGAAATAAATATGGCTACTCCTGCTTTCTTTTGATTCGTGTTAGCACAGTACATCTTTCTCCATCCATTTACTTTTTTTTTTAAATTTTTTTTAATGTTTATCTATTTTAGAGAGAGAAAGACAGAACACAAGCAGGGGAGGGGCAGAGAGAGAGGAAGACACAGAATCTAAAGCAGCTCCAGGCTCTGAGCTGTCAGCACAGAGCCCAATATGGGACTCGAACTCATGGACCATGAGATCATGACCTGAGCCGAAGTTGGATGCTTAACCAACTGAGCCACCCAGGCGCCCCTTCATTCTTTCTTCTCTTTGCTTCTCACTTTTTCAAATCTCTATTGTTACATCCTCAAGCTCAGAGATTCTTTCCTCAGCTCTGTCCAGTCTACCAATGAGTTCATCAAAGGCATTCTTCATTTTTTAATGTTTTTTTTTTATCTCTAGCATTTCTGTCTTAAGAATTTCCATCTCTCTGCTTATGTTACCCATCTGTTCTTGCATGCTGTCTACTTTATCTATTAGAGTCCTTAGAATATTAATCATAGTTGTTTTAAACTCCCAGTTTGGCAATTCCAAGATCTCTGCTATATAGGATTCAGATGTTGATTCTTGTTCTGTCTCTTCAAACTGTTTTATGTCTTTTAGTGTGTCTTATAATTTTTTCTTGATAGTTGGACAAAATGTACTGGGTAAAGTACATCATGGGTACTGGGTGAAGAACTGCTATGAATAGGCCACTAGCAATGCAGTAGTAAAATGTGAGGGTAGGGAAGAATTCTATTGTCCTATGATTAGGTCTAAGTCTTCTAGTGAGGCTGTAACACTGGTGAACTTCACACATGCTTCTTTGTCTTACACATACCTCCCCCACCCCCAACCTTTAGGTGGTATAGGACAGCTAGCACATGCTGGAGTTGGGAATTTTCCTTCCCAAGGATACTATAAGCTCTGATAAAACTCCAGCAGATTAGGCACTGGTTAGATAGTTTCTCCTGAAGGAAGACATTGTCCAAACAAACAAACAAACAAACACCCCAAAATGAGCAGGTATACTTAAAAATGGTTCCTTTTTGATACAAAAATACAAATTCAAAGGGGCATATGCATCCCAGTGTTTATAGAAAAATTATCAACAATAGCCAAATTATGGAAAGAAATCAAATGCCCATCAACTGATGAATGAATAAAGATGTGGTGAGTGTGTGTGATGAAATATTACTCAACCATCAAAAAGAATAAAAGCTTGTTATTTGCAATGACATGGATGAAGCTAGAGTTTATTATGCTAAGCAAAATAAGTCAGTCAGAGAAAGACAAATACTATATGGTTTCACTCACATGTGGAATTTTAGAAACAAAACAGATGAACATAGGGGAAGGGAAAATAAAAGAGAGGGAAACAAACCATAAGAGACTCTTAACTGTAGAGAACAAACTGAGGGTTGATGGAGGGGAAGTGGGAGGGAGACGGGCTAAATGGGTGCTGGGTATTAAGGTGTGCACTTGTTGTGTTGAGGACTCAGTATCATATGTAAGTGATGAATCACTACATTCTACTCCTGAAACCAATATTACACTATATGTTAGCTAACTAGAATTTAAATAACATTTTTTAAAATAAAAAAATAAAAAATAAAATAAAAATCGTTCCTTTTCCCTTGCAGAAAGCACCTAGGAATTATTCTCTAATATATACTTACTGGAAGCTGGTAGACCTGCAGAAGGCAAAACTGCCTAAAGTTTGGGGGCCCTGCCAATGACTGGGTCTCCCTGGAGTTCTTGGTTCTCAGATGTGTCAACCCTGAGGCTCCAGCAATTTGTCAGTTATAATTCAGATTTCCTTACTTGGTCCTGGTTTCCACAAAGGTTGCTACTCTTGAGTTTCTACTCCTGTAAATTATAATTCTCTGGATTAGCCTGTCCTAGAATCAACCATTTCTCCAAGTTCTGATTCCTTTTAGTGGAGAATGATATTTGGAAAGAAGATCTGAGGGCTGTGCTCCTTGGTCCTGAGGTATTGTTGCTTTAGTCTCTCTCAGAAAAATATGTAATTATATCCACACACACACACACGTATACATGAACATACATTATATCTATATCTGTCCATGTACATATATGTGAAAAACATGAGTTCACACTAATATCTCTAACTCAAATCTCCCATCCAAGTACTAACAAGGCCCGACCCTGCTTAGCTTCCAAGATCAGACGAGATCAGGTGCATCAGGGTGGTATGGCCGTAGACTCTCTAACTCAAATCTAACACCACTGGGTTCAATCCCCCTTTCCATATTTGTAACTCGCTCCCCTGCTAGTGAGAAGTCTGTCTCATAATGGGAGATTTCAAACACATGTCACTCAGTTAATTAAGTAGACCAAAAATTAATAAGGGTATAGAGAATTTGAACAGAACAAAATTTGATCTAAGGGGTATTTATAAATAAAGAACATCTAAAGTAATTAGCAAATAAATTTGTCAAATGTGGAGCACTTGGGTGGCTCAGTCAGTTAAGTGTCCAACCCTTGATTTTGGCTCAGGTCATGATCTCAGGGTCGTGAGATCAAGGCCACCATCTGGCTCTGGGCTGAGCATGTAGCCTGCTTAAGATTCTTTCTCTCTCTACAGTTCATGCTATCTCTCTCAAAAAAAAAAAAAAAAAGGAAAAACTTGTGAAATACAACTATAGTATTTAAAAGGACATTTATAGCTTTAACATATATATGGGGGGCTCCTCAGGGTCTCAGTCAAACATCCAACTCTTTTTTTTTTTTTTAATTTTTTTTTTTAATGTTTACTTATCTTTGAGACAGAGACAGACAGACCATGAACGGCGGAGGGTCAGAGAGAGAGGGAGACACAGAATCGGAAGCAGGCCCCTGGCTCTGAGCTGTCAGCACAGAGCCCGACGCGGGGCTCGAACTCACGAACCATGAGATCATGACCTGAGCCGAAGTCGGAGGCTCAACCGACTGAGCCACCCAGGCACCCCTAAACATCCAACTCTTGATTTTGGCTCAGGTCATGATCTTGCCATTTGTGGATTCGAACCCCCCATCAGGCTCCGCGATGACAGGCGAGACGTGCTTGAGATTCTCTCTCTCTCTTTCTCTCTGCCTCCCTTTCTCTCTGCCCCTCCCCACTCATGTGTGTGTTCTCTCTCTCAAATAAAAATAAAATAAAAATAAACATATATGTGGATATGGATATGGAAAATTAATTAGTTAAATGTACAACTCAAGAAGTTAGAAAAGCAAACAACAGAGAAGTACAAAAATATTTAAGGACGGGAATAAAAGAAGAGTAATTTATTACACAGAAAATATGAGAGGAACAACAAAAGACTGATTCTTTGAAAGACTAATTAAACAGATATATTTTTGAGCACAATGATCAAGAAAAAATACAGAAGAGGAGAAATATTAAGTGTCAAAATGAGGGGTGCCTGGCTGGCTCAGTTGATGGAGCATATGGCTCTTTTTTTTTTTTAATTTTTTTTTTTAACGTTTATTTAATTTTGGGACAGAGAGAGAGCATGAACAGGGGAGGGGCAGAGAGAGAGGGAGACACAGAATCGGAAGCAGGCTCCAGGCTCTGAGCCATCAGCCCAGAGCCCGACGTGGGGCTCGAACTCACGGACTGCGAGATCGTGACCTGAGCTGAAGTCAGATGCTTAACCGACTGAGCCACCCAGGTGCCCCTGTGGAGCATATGGCTCTTGATCTAGGGTTGTGGGTTTAAGCCCCATGTTGGGTATAAAGATTACATAGATAGATAGATAGATAGATAGATAGATTACATAGATAGATAGATAGATAGATAGATAGATAGATAGATAGATAAAAACTTAAAAAAAAAAAAGAATCAAAATGATGAGCCACTTGGCTGGCTCATTTGGTAGAACATGCCACTCTCAGTCTTGGGGTTGTGAGTTTGAGTTCCACATTGTGAGTAGAAGATACTTAAAAAAAAAAAAAAAAAGACCAAAATGAGGACATATTTACAGATATCACAAGCATTTTTAAAAATCAAAAATTATGAAAAATTTTATACCTAAGAATTGGGTAACATGAACAAAAAGGACAATTTCCTTGAAAAAATCAAGCTATCAAAACTAAATCAAGAAATGGAAAAAAAACCAAACAAACCTATGAACATTGGATAAACTGCATCAGTAGTCAAGTGTACCTACAAAACAAAATACACAACACACTCTTTCAGAGAAGTTCTACCTAACTTTCAAGGAATAGGTAAATAATACTTCTCTTACACGAACTGTTCTAGAAAACAACAACAAAAAAAGATAAGTTATCTAACTTATTTTGCGAGGCTGGGATATCTTGAAACCAATAAAAGACAATGTAAGAATTGAAAATTGTAAAACAATTCCATTTACAATCTTAGATTAAAAATTCTAAGTAAAATACCAGCAAATGGAATCCTACAATGTATATTTAAATATCAAGCCTAAGTTGGGTGTATCCCAGCAATACAAAGATTATTTAATGAAAGAAAAACCTATTAAGGAATCTACTTTGTTAGAAAGGGGAAGGAGAAAAAATATGATTATTTCAATAGATTCAGGAAAACCCATTTGCTAAAACTCAACATTCATTCAAAATTTTAAAACTTAAAAATTTTCAGCCAATTTGGAATAAAAGAGACTCTCCTAACTTGATAAAGGGTATCTAGAAAATAGCCTACAATAATTCTTTATGGCAAATCATTAGAAATGAAGAAGTGTTTGCTATCAGTCTTTCTTTTTTTTGAATATTTTTAAATTTAATTATTTATGTTTTCTTTGAGATAGAGAAAGAGAGAGAGAGAAGGGCAGAGAGAGAGAGAGAGAGAGAGAGAGAGAAACAGAGAGACAGAGACAGAGATAGAGTATCCCAAGTAGGTTCCTCACTGTCAGCATAGAGCCTGACTGGGGGATTGAACTCATGAACTGTAAGATCATGGGCCAAGATCAAGAGTCAGACGCTTAACTTACTGAGCTACCTAAGTGCCCCTGTTATCAGTTTTTAAAATTGACTATTGTGCTGAAGGTCTTAGAAGATTAAGACAAATGTGAGAATACATTCATTGAAAAGAAAGAAGTAAAACTGCCATTATTTGTAGATGATTCAAGTGTCCACATAAAAAATCTGGTCAAATCTACCAAAAATTGAAACTAATGAGAGTTCAGCAAAGTTGCTGGAATAAAAATATCAGTAGATGGGCTTAGAGGGTATTATGTTAAGTGACTAAATCAGACTGAGAAAGAAATACTATGTGATTCCACTAATAAATGGAATGTTAAGGAAAAAAAAGAATAAACAAAGAGCAGAATCAGAACTATAAACACAAACTGATGGTTGCCAGAGAGGAAGGGGCAGGAGGTTGGGCAAAATGGGTGAAGGGGAGAGGGAAATACAGCCCTTCAGTTATGGAATGAGTAAATCACGGGAATAAAAACAGAGCATAAGGAATACAATGGTATTGTACAGCAATATAATGGGACAGATAGTAGTTACACTTGTGGTGAACTTGTGGTGAACGTATAAGTTTGTCAAGGGACGCCAGGGTGGATCAGTCAGTTAAGCATCTGGCTCTTGATTTCAGCTCAGATTGAGCCCCATGTTGGGCTTGTTGCTGTCAGTGCAGAGCCTACTTGGGATTCTTTCTCTCACTCTCTCTCTCTGCCCCTCCCACACTCTCTTTCTCTCTTAAAAATAAACATTAAAAAAAAAAACAATTTGTCAAATCACTAGGTTTTACACCTGAAACTAACACTGTGTCAACTATACTCAATTAAAAAAAAAAAAAAAAGTCAATAGTATTCCTATATACCACCAATACAGTTAGAATGTAATTTAAATGAAAGAACTAACTTTCAATAGCAAGGAAATTTATAACTCTAAAAGATATTTATAAAGGAAATTATAAATTAGAAACTTGTACTTAAGGTTTATCCATGGATGAGTGCCTGGGTGGTTCAGTCAGTTAAGCGTCTGACTCTTGGTTTGGGCTCAGGTCATGATCTCATGAGTTCAAGCCCAGAGTCAGGCTTTGTGCTGACAGTGCGGAGCCTACTTGGGATTCTCTCTCTCTCTCTCTCTCTCTCTCTCTCTCTCCCCCCCTTCCCTGCTCATGCTGTCTCTGTCTCTCTCAAAATAAATAAACTTTAAAAAAAAAAAAAGGAGATTTACCCATGGAGACAGATGTGATCCTAGTTCATTTATTTAACTCCTGTGTACTACACCATAATTTATGTATTCTCTTGTTTCATGGACATTTGGGTGGTTTTCAATTCTTTTATGTTACAAGCAATGCTACTGCAACAAGATTTTTTTTTAAATATTTATTTATTTTGAGAGAGAGAGAGAGAGAGAGAGCATGAGTGGGAGGAGGGGCAGAGAGAGAGGGAGACCCAGAATCTGAAGTAGGTCCAGGCTCTGAACTGTCAGCACAGAGCCCAACTGCAGGGCTTGAACTCATAAACCGTGAGATCATGACCTCAGTCCAACACTTAACTGACTGAGCACCCAGGCACCCTTGCAACAAACAGTTTTAATAGATGGCTCCTTGGGATCATATGCAGAATTTTTTTCTAGAATATTTCTAGATGTACAATTGCTAGTTATGGAGTATGACCCTTTTTCAACTTAAAAAAAAGTTGTTTTTTTTTTTACATTTTATTTATTTTTGAGAGAGAGACAGACAGAGCACAAGTGGGGGAGGGGCAGAGAGAGAGTGGGAGACACAGAATCCAAAGCAGGCTCCAGGCTCCAAGCTCCAAGCTGTCAGCACAGAGCCCGATGCAGGGCTTGAACCCACAAACCATGAGATCATGACCCAAGCTGAAGGTGGACGCTTAACCAACTGAGCCACCCAGACGCCCCAACCCTTTTTCAACTTTTTGATATTGTCAACTTGCTCTCCAAAGTGATTTGAAGTATCACCAGCAGCAGTCTATACATGTTCCTACCACTTCACTTCTTCCTCCTTAACTCTCGTGTTGTCAAACTGGTTACATTCCCCCCCCCCCCCCCCCCCCGCCATCTGATAGTTATAAATGGCATCTCACTGCAAATCCCAAAAGAATGTAGACTCCCTAGGAATTATAATTTTTTCTTCCCTGCTGTTTCCTTAGGGTTACAGTTGTGCTGGTCCCTTTGTACGTACTCAAATATTTGTGGAGGAAATGAGTGAATGAAGATTCACTAGTAAGGCTGAGCATCCATGATGTGTTTATAGCTCACCAATATGTTAAAGAGGAAGCTCAAGGTATGGAAAACAAGACTATTATTATTATTACACTTGGTGTTTAAATTTTCAACATAAAATCCAGTGTGTCAACTGAGGGGAAAGTATAAATCAGGCTGCTTTAATGAGACAGAGACTGTCAGACTGTCAAAAGGAGAGTAACAGGGACCGCCCAAGCAATAGAAAAGGCACTGGGCCTCGGAATCCAAAGACCTTAGCCCAATCTCCTTCCAATTTAGGATTGAAACTTCATATATATGGTTAGATTACTTAACCTCCCTGAATCTCAGGTGTCGTCATCTTAAAATAGAGACAATGATAATAATACCCATTTGGAATCCTGAGCAGAGAACACAGAGTTCACTAACTGGACCTTAACATAAAAATAGCAACCACCACCTAACCTCAGACACCCCACCCCACACAAAATGCCTCAGTTGGCACAAAAACATTTTTATATTAGAGGTCTAGTGGAATCTATGAGCCAGATAGTACCACTACAGACCAAATAGTAGAAAACTGGGTAGTTTCATCTGTGACATCTTCCAGCACAGCCTCAAATCCAAAGCTTCCAATTAGCTGGCATTTCTGGAACACTCTCATTCCAATCCTACTCCCTGCTGATCTACCTACGAACCCTCTCGATTATGTAACTTGGAAGCCCTGTTTGGCTGAACACAACCCACTATATCCCTCAACCTATTTCTGAATAGTTGCTGAACTTTGTTTCCTCCCAAGGACACTCCTATTCTGAGCAGCCCTCGTAAGGAGGTTCTTCTTTCTTTCACTGTTCATGCACCCCAGCACTGAGATATGGCCACTAGCTTGTGGAAAATCCCAGTTTTCTGGGGACTATTATAAATTTTGGGGGTTATCTTTAAGAAAAATATTATAAAATTATAAATACAAACATCTTCTGATACTTCTGTCTTTCACCTTGTGGGTCACTGTGCCACATTCATTGAGGACATAGGAAACCTCTACATGACCATGATATGAAGGAGGGGGTGAGTCATCCAAAACTCCAGCTTCCAAGATCTTTTCCTTCCTCAGTGCCAATGACTCTCACCACACAGCATCTGAGCAAAGCAATGCTTGATCACCCGATGGACCTTGTTATAATTAGCAACAGTTCCAACTCTGAAATCCTAAATTTAAACTGTCTATTCTCTGACTACAACTCCCTGTCATGTAAAAGATTTCCATTAATTTTTTCTCCATTTGATCAGCTCCCCTCTGACATTACTTCCTTTCTCTTCCTGACTATATACTAGGCCACTAAGTAGGGTGGGGTGAGGCACCTAGGGTAAAACTTTAAGGAGGCACTCATGTTCACGGTCATGCAAGTACAGGGTATACATTATGTGTCATGATGTATTAATTTCTCACCATGACACTGAACTTTCTTGAATCCTTGCTCTTCTGTCCACAAGCTCTGTAAAACCACAGTCCTTGGTTTGGATTCATGCAATCATTCAAGGTCTCTCCCAAGCAACTGAATAGGACTGAGCAAGTGATACACCACTACAGATGAAGGAAAATGCAAAGTACTGATCCTCATTCCAGGTCAGCCCTCAACTCTACCAGCAATCCTTTTGCATGTTTGTAGAACACTGTTTTTTCTCTTCCCTGCAGCAGTATGGCAGACATTGTTAGTTGTCAGCTCAATTAATACCCATTCTCTTCCTTAGTCATAGCATCTCAATTTATTGCAAGTGGCAATATGCCTAGCTAAAAGACAACCTCATTTCAGCCATGGGAAGCCATTGTGGTATAAGCTGAAGTTGGGTAGGTCTTCTAGTAAAGCTCCTTAAAAGCAATACTGATGACAGAAGAGAAGCTGCTGTGTACCTGTTGTGCTCTTTTTCACCCTTTCCCTTCTCAACCCCCTGCTTTCTGCCTGGAACAAGCATCTTGGAACGTGTGGCATTTTGAAGATGGAAGCCATTGTAAGGATGGCAGAGCAAAACAAAAGGAGACTGGGTTCTTTGTGACAGCAAGGAGCTTCCAGACCTGCCCTGGAAGGATGGCATACCTCCATCTCTATGTGAAAGAAAAACTTTATCCAGTTTCAGGCACCAGTATTTCTGCTCAAACACAACTTCACCTGGTAATGCAGACAGTCATCCCAAATTTTCAATGTTCCCTTAAAGTCTTTATTCTGCCTTCCATTGAAAAATATCAAGAGTAGGGCGCATGGGTAGCTCAGTCAGTTAAGTGCCAGACTCTTGGTTTCAGCTCAGGTCATGATCTCACAGTTTTGTGAGACTGAGCCCCAGGTCAGGCTCTGTGCTGACAGCAAGGAGCCGGCTTGGGATTCTCCCTCTCCCTCTCTCCTCTCCTGCTCCCTCATACACACACACACACTCTCTCTCAAAATAAAAAACTTTAGAAAAAGAAAAATATCAAGGCCATCACATGCTAAAGCACCGAAACTCCTGCCCTCAAAGACTTCATTTCCCGCCTATCTCAGTAACTTTCTTCTGTCCAAGGGAAAGCATTGTAACCAGGCTTAGCTAACCTCACCTTGTGCTTCCTCAG